>NC_056744.1:1565417665-1565430078 GCF_019279795.1 Protopterus annectens
AGGGTGGGGAGAAAAATATATACCCGTTTTGTGACGTACTTTAGAAACAACAAAGGGTGAAGACAATAATTTGAACCCTACTGATTTTGAAAAGAACTTTGTTATTCCTTATAATGTTGGTATTACCAATGTGAGGATTGTAATAGAGAAGAACTGGATTATTTTTACGGCAAACAATGACCTTTATAAATTAGTAGACAGTTCTCCCTATTTTGTATTTAAAACTTTATCCAGTTTTAAGGAAATTTTAGAAAAACCCATCAACAAAAATAGTATATAGAAAGGGACCCAAAGGTGTGGAGCATGTGGACAATGTCAATACATATTGGAAGAACCACAAGTATTTTTAAATGACATTGGTAAACACAGGTTAATTTAAAAAAAAATGGAAACTGCAACAGCATAGGTTTAGTCTATTTAACAAAATGTAGTACACCTTCAGCTTTCTACATGCAGAAGACCAAGAAGCCCCTAAAGAAGCATATTGATGTGCACTTTTATGACATTAAGCACCAGAACAACAACACTGCCTTATACAAACATTCTGTGTGTTTTAATGTGTTTAAACAGTTTTTATTTGGTATTCTGAACATTATTCCTAAGAAACCCAGAGGAGAACCTTGAGAGACTTGTATCAAATACAAAGAGTTATATTGGCAATTGAAGTTGAATGCCACCACACCCTCTGGGATCCATGATAGTACAGCTGTTATCCCAGTATTAAAACTGAGGGCAGCAAAGTTATAATTTTCCACAACTGTATTTAATATGCCCCATTCATGGTATTTTGAGACTTCATATCACATCCATACATCCATACACCATTCTTATGAGCATTTTAATGGATTTTATTTATCCTATATATTGAAAGAAATTTAAATAAATAAAGAAAATAAATTTTATATAAAAAAACTTACATAAACACTGTTTTACCTATTTTACATGATGTGACATTGAATTCTCATAATTCCTTATGAAAACGTGTAACAGGTTTTTTACATGTATTGTTTTTACATATCTTGGCTTAACAATTACAACACAAAGTAAAGAGGTGGAAAGAGGTCTATTATATTATGGCTCATCTAGATATTACAATTATTTTCATATATATATATATATATATATATATATATATATATATATATATATATATTTTATATATTTTTTTTCACTTCAATTTTCATATTCATCTTTATTTTAATTTATGAATTTATTAATATATACAATTACATTCAGATATACAGTTATTAAAGTTTTTAGATCTGTGTTTTATATACTACCAAATAGGAATTGTACCTTTAACTCATTTAATTATTGAACTATTTGGTAATGTGATTTTAACTAATTAATTAATTTAGTTACATAAAAATGTTTGTAATAGTATTTGGTTCTGATGAAGTTTCCATCTTGTTTGGAGATTAAAGCACATCAAAATAGATTTCAGTGTGCTTAACTATTTGTATTTCTTATTTTTTTTGTGCGCATCTTGTGGAAAATAAATTCACTGATCTTCTTACGCATCTGTGGAATTGTTCTTGGGTGGCCCATATTGGATCCCTGTGTTTGTCATTGTTAGTTTTTGTGGAATCCTTTAACTGCAACTGTTTGGTTCAGTGTTTTAAGAATAAAATCATTACTATTTTGTCAAAATATGACAATACCTATAATGATTAATCAAAGCCAATCATTTTGGTTTATTAGTACAATGCTTGTGCGAAATTGAGAGGTATGTATAGGACATATATATTTTTTGTGGGACAGGTGTGTTTTTTTATCTTTGAGAGGGAAACTTTGGAGAAGGAAGTCAAGGACATCAGAGGTAGGTATGAATGGGAGATAAGGGAAGACAGTTAGTGGGAAAAGAGAGCTATGAGTAACCAGGGGTGGGGCAATACACTGAACGAGGAGGAACACCTTGGTGAAGGAGGTATCAGACACACAGAGGGAAGACAATAATAAAAGGTGGATTATATCAGCTAGCAGGGTTGGTTATAGACACAATAGAGTGGTGGGACACTGGGAATGGGAATAGGATAGGTTATTCCGATATGCATACTATGTCAGCTGCAACACAATGGGAAACCCTTCCTCACCCTGGGAGCTGTCAATACTGCATCTTGCCTCATTAACTGCAGGCAATGCTGGGAAGGAAAGTACCTCAATGAGTTTCTAGATCATGTTTTCCATATAGCTGATGTGGGCATCAAACATGTTGTCCATGATCTTTCCCACAAGCTCTGCCAGCTCCTGGCAGGTAACATAATCACCACCTCCAATGCACCACTGCACATGGAAGATTTACCTGCTGCAGGTGAAGAAGGTAGGTCAACAAATGTGGAGGTAAATCTGGCAGGCTGTACCCAGATGTGCTGGGTACCTCTTGTGGTGGTGATGGTGGAGGTTGTGGTGGTGCCACTGGGTCTGCCACCTGGTGGGGGGGGAGATGATAAAGAAAGGCCATGATGGAGTGTGCAGTGCAGGTCTCTGTGTTGATGCATATAACAGTACTAAATAGCAAAAAATGAAAAACAATGCAAAGACATAAGAAGAGGCAGAAAAAAAGTGGTCAAAACTGCATTCCCAAGTATTTTTTCTAAGAAGACCTTACGTTAAAAGAGACTAATAAGCACAACATAGTTCATACAGATTTATTATAGGATCTTAACTGTTTGTTATCCACCATTGTGCTACACTAGGTATATGAAATTATAGATCTGAAAGACTAAAACATCTACATTATGCATATATATGTTTCAGTGAATTGAACCACCATCCATCATAGCACTTGTAACTGCACATAACAGTTAACGGGATAAACCACTTCTCAAAATATGCAGCTGATGGCAATTCAAATCCAGTCTTCACCTTTGCACAGTCCCACTATTTACTGTGTAGAATGACAATAATAGGTTCATAGGTAAGTACTAGGCTATTTGCCTGAGGGCAGCTATAAGTCTAGCCAGAATGTGTTGGTTTTCACTGTCCCCTTAGATTAGTTTAGTTTTGCTGTGTCTGTCATTCACCAGTATTTAATGGATAAAATGTTCACAAATTAAGCAATCATACCAAAGTGTAGAAAAATAGGATAGTGAAAAACACAAAACTTATACAAAATGATTTCATGGCATTCCTCATCTGTATTTGTTAATCATCAAATACAGACAAGGAAAACAAAATATTTTCATCACAGCACATACAAGTTTGTTTTAACATCTTAATTATTTAAGTTACAATTCTATTAGTTTCAGTAGTGTGACATTTAAAAATAGCAAAATAGCTCCTGAAAACATTAGACTTGTGGTGGTGGTGGGGATTGGCTCACAAGCATCATGACTATGAGCAGGATTAAGAAATGCCACTGCATCACAATAAGCAAATTTGCATCAGCAGGGAGAAATAGGGTGTGTGCAATTCAGGAAACATTCTAACATGATGTGGATGGCTGGAAAAAAGGCATAGCAGAGATATATATGTTAATGACTGCACAGTGAGCCACGTTGTGTGCTAATGAAGTAAAAAAAAACATGGCAGTACAATCTGGAAATGTGTAAATGTAGCTTAACACATGCATGCATTAACAATGTACAGGACCATTTATTCGTGTTCAAGCAGAGAACACCTATAAAAATGTCAGGGGTTGATTAATAATAATAAAAAATCTGTGCCACTCTGTGTACCACACATAGGCAGGCCATTTCAGAAAATGAACAAAGAATTGGCCACAGTTATCATCATTTGCACATATGGAGAAGTAAAATGTACCTAATACCTATACAATACCTAAGCAAATACAGAGACATACTAATGATACATACAAAACATTGTACTGTGAAAACTCATCCATAGCTTGGCCACTATATGCATCAGATATAGGCAACCCAAGTTAAAATGGTATAAGGGCAGGGCACAGTTATCATCATGTGCGTAGGTGGGGAGGAGCTACAGGAATGCACAGCTTTCACAGGAAAGTATGTGAGTGAGATTACTGAAGTGTGACAGCATGAAGGACTGTAGTTAGGAGAATTGTGGGGTTGAGGGGCCTGGCATAGTGTGTGGGGAATGAGCTATGGGCAGTGGTAGTTTGTGTATCCCTCTACAGGGACACAGCCTCTGCACATGGGCTAGTACTGTGCTGTGGCATACTGGGTAGGTCCAAGGCAGGCATGGCAGAAGGTTCACCCTCACATGCCCAGCCCCCCATGAGCAGTGGCTTTGCCAGCAGTTGAACTGGCTGTTGTACGATCCTGGCTAGATGTTGATGTGCTATTGAATATGGCTGATGTCTACTGGAGGAGGTGTCAGCATGACCATGGCAATGAACATTGGTCGGCCACGTTCATGCTGACCACTGGTGCAGAAACATCCACCACTGATGTAGCACTGGAAGTGCTATGACTGCGGGAGTGGGATCTTGTCTGTCCATGGTCACATTGGCTATCATCTGAGGATGTTACAAATGATTGGTCTCAAGGGCTGCCCCTCACCCCAACAGATGATTCAGAACAGACCCTGCATGTTCCACTGTATCATTCATCCTGTTCAAGGAGGCACACATATGGTTCATAGATTCCTGTAAGTCAGCATGCACTGTCTGGATGACTCGCACAAACTCTGCTGAAGCCTAGGTGGAACTTGCCTATGCTTTCAAGATGACTCTGCATATTTGTTGGCTGGCAGTTAATGATACACCAACCTCAGGGGGAGGGTAGTAATTATAACTCCTATGAGCACCAACACAACACCCCCCTAGTGTGGTACCTTCTGCCTGCAAAGACAATAAGGTGGAATCTGAGATGTCTGCATCTGGGTCCACCACACTTCCTTGATCTACAGTGCCTCCATCAACCATCTACTCTCAGATGGTAATGTATCATGGGTATGTGCAGGCAGAGTGACTGTGCCCATAGTCTCTGGAGGGGATATGGGTGTTACACTCCCTCTGTCTGACAAATTCTCTGGAGTTCCAGACTGTGTCTGATTATCCCACCATCTTCATCAGAGCCTAAGGATCCTCCTTCAGTTTGGGTAGTTCCTCAGTGTTGGTGCCAAACAATGTATTACCAGTGAACACATCAGAACAAAACATCTGTAGTGCAACTTTGTCTAATCACCATAACTGCATATGCAAGAGATATCATGACAACTACAATGGAAGATAACTAAATTCAACCATGCCAATATCTTGTGCAGGAAATTGTTGCACCTCAATGTCAGATGAACTTACCCAGAATCGGTGAAAATGCCCATTATTAAGGGCTGCTAGGATAGTTTCTTCTGAAGACAATTTTATAGCAGAATGTAGCCTGCTTAAAGGTATGTTTATCAGAAGACGATACCCCAAAGCTTTATTTGATCAAATTTATGTAGAAGTGGCAACAAAAAGAAATAATGGGCATTTTAAGCCCATACTGAATAGAGGGCATATGACATCAGATAATACCCCTGATAAAACAACTGTCATGAATAATAGGACAACAAGTCCTGGTCCCACGTTTATAACAATGTATTCAGTAAATGCAGGAATGATTTCAAATACATTGTATAAGAATTGGGCTTTT
Organism: Protopterus annectens; assembly: GCF_019279795.1. NCBI lineage: Eukaryota > Metazoa > Chordata > Ceratodontiformes > Protopteridae > Protopterus > Protopterus annectens. Next base: position 1,565,423,224 of record NC_056744.1, read on the forward strand.
ATTTCAGAAGACATTCATATTAGTAAAAAATTAGAAAAGTTTCTTCACATAACATATAGATGAGGGCAAAACCTAAAGAGCATATTAGAATTGCAAGGTGGAGTAGTCAGTAAAAGTGGGGGGATGTCCAAATGTGGATGATGTCATCAATGCCAATATATAAAAATTGGAAATAAAGTTACTATTAGGGATATAGTATACCAAATAAGTGGAAAATATAATTGTGAGTCCAAAGGAATTGTTTATTTAGCACTCTGTCAACAGTGCCAGTCATTTTATATAGGCAAAATGGAGAGAACACTGAGGCAAATAATTTATGAGCATACCTATAACATTAATAAACATATTACTACAAATGCTTTGGCTAGGCATATGGTAGATAATCCCACTCATAGGTTCTTGCTTGCAATAGTACATCAAGAAAAACATAATATTAGGGGGGTCCCTGGGAGTTAAAGCTAGAGGAAAGTGAGCTTCTATGGCAGATTTGAACATTTGCTCATATTTTTCCAGGCCTTAATGAATATGCTTCTATTGAGTGTATTTTGAAGCTAAAGGCTCTGGATAGGTGAATGTCATGTACATATCCATACATATATTGCATGAGGAATATATATGATTTTTATGGTTTTAAATGTGAAAGTATGTATTCTGCTTTTCTTAATGTTTTTCTTCATGTTTAGCTTAACAATTTTATAAGGTTATAAGTATGGATTTTTAATGTGTTTTAGTATACTGTGGGGGTGAAACAACTTCAGCAACTAAGTTTTTGTGTTGAAGTTGGAGCAAATTCATTTCAATTGATTATTTAATTAAATGCATTCTTGCTGGGGTAATGGAGTTAATAGTTGTTTAATTGAAATGTATAAAAACGATTGCATTTTGGGAACAAGTTGTCTGAGGAAGTTTAGATATTAATCTAGACGAAAGCGCTAACAATAAATCCTGCTGAGAATATTACAGCTGCTTCGTTTTTTGTTTAGGAAAGATGCTTTTGTCAACCAATATTTGCAGAGATAGCTTACACCCTAGGCATATAAAGAAAGGGGTGATTAAGGGACAGTTTATTCGCCTCAGTAGACTCACATCTGATGATGACACTTTTTTTCAAGAGGTCATCATGTTGACACATTTTTTGAACAAAGAGGGTATGACCAGGCTTGGTTAATCAATATACATAAGGACGTGTTTATTTTGAGACAAAATGCAGCCAAACCCATCATCAGGAGGGTTGGTGATGTAAGTAACAACAGGAAGAAGAAGGACAACACAGTGTTCACTATTTCTTTCCCCATACCCATTGTCAATGAGATGGGTGTCATCAAACACATAATAAAGGACAATTGGAAGGTTCTGATCGGTAATAGGGACTCATACAGGTAGTAGGTGTAGAACTTAAGTTTTTTTCCATGACTACATGAAGATCCATGTTCCACATCATACTCATAAAGGCTACATTCAACCCTCTGGCCATAACGCGTAGGCTAAAGCATTCTCAGCTCATTAGTGTTTCAGAAACACACCACTTGCCTGATGAGCAAACCAGATAAACACTGTGTTGAGTTCTACATAACCACAGAAATAACTATAGTCATTATCAACCATAATATTCTTAATATAGAAACACTGATTGAGGTTTTTCATGTTGCACATCTGACAATACGTTTGGTGCAAAGAGCTAATGTTGTGACTTGTACTACCTGTAATACAAGGATCGATTCCCTCAGCCCTCATTTGCGTAATACATGACCATAAGCAATTTATTTAACCAGAGATTGCTTCCAGATTTCCCCTGAAAAGGGACTGTTTGCCCAGTGGGCCTACCTGGTTAGTAAATGGTTATTATTATGATGACAGTGGTATGGGAATTATAAAACTCATGACTGCAGTGCTATTATTATGGAATGTCATCATTTATGCAACTATATGTTTCCTTCCCCATTAACAGCACTGCCCACCAAAACATTTCCAATATTTACTTTGGTTAAAAAATGCATAAACATGAGACACACATTGCCACAAATGGGTGATACAATAATTTTGGTATTATATACTTTTTTTTTAAATTAAGTGTTGCATAACACTTGAAATCAGGCAACATCAATGGTCATCAATGAGCGAAAGACAATGACACTTCTCATCCTATAGCAAAAATGAAGAAAACTTTATATTGATATAACCATGAGTATACAGTTAATGTAATATTAGCAGCTTCCATGATTCAATGTACTACTGATGTGATGTTCAAATTGCCAATCAAGTTGGGTTATGATCCATTGAATACTGCAGTCTGTTTAACATTGCTTATAGTATGGGCTTACTGTACATCAGTACCCTGATTGCAGAATGAGAGTTTGCCAGCAGGGTATTAATGTACAAGCAATGCCCGCTGAAAAACAAGTCCACCACTTCACAGCAGCATATCAAGCCACCATGAAGCTTGGACTGGGAAAACGGAACAGCCGCAATTATTTTACACTAACTAAGCAGCACTTTTGCTGTTTAGTGAGTGTAAAATGTAAAAAAAAGTAAAGTAAAGTAAAAAAAACATTGTGTGTGTTTGTGTTTATGTCTGTGAAAGTGTATGCATGTATGAGTATAAGAGAGAGAGAGAGATCGGTTGAGTTACAATTTTACTCATGTTAAGCAGCACTTCTGCTGTTTAGCAAATATAAAATAAAAGCATGTGTGTGTGTGTGTGTGTGTGTGTGTGTGTGTGTGTGTGTGTGTGTGTGTGTGTGTGTGTGACTATGTGTGTATGTGTGAGAGTGTGTGCATGTATGAAAGTAAGAGGGAGAGAGAGATGACTGAAAATAAATTAATTTATAAAAAACTGTGTTTGTGTGTGTGTGTGTGTGTGTGTGTGTGTGTGTGTGTGTGTGTGTGTGTGTGTGTGTGTGTGTGTGTGTGTGTGTGAGACAGAATGGATGGTGGCTTTCACTCTGCACCTGTGTGCTATGTCATTTTTTTCTCTATAGTGTTTTTTCATTCTGTTGCATTATTTTTAAGTTTACATGTCTATGTGTAGTCACACCTCTGCAGGATATCATCTTCTGTGACATATGTTAGTCAAGTCCACAAGTTTGTAATATCAATGTGAAAGGTCAGGAGTCTGAACTCAGTTATGTACCTTTTGTTTATCATGATATCAGCTACTCTATTCCCCTGAAATGTATTTTGCAGCCACCTGTTTCAGGAGTGCTTCTTTATTATTACCTGCATACCTGGACTGCTGCATTTGCTTGTGCTTCACTAGCGAGAACATTATTCATGCTATGGCCAGTGCCCACAGAGCTGTGGTGAGAGAGTGGTCACTAAATCACTCAGGATTACTGCACTGTAGAAACCTTTTGTTGCTGTTGTCACACTGGACTGTTGGATTAATTTTCCAGTACAGACACCACAGTGCACCATAATGTGATCACTACCACAGTGAGAGTGCTTCCCTTCAGATGAGATGTTCAACCATTGGATCCATCTGTCTGAGTTGGTGGCAACTCATGTGGATGTTAAAGATCTCATGGCACATATTGAAAAGAATAGGAGAAGGTGGCAACTCATGTGGATGTTAAAGATCTCATGGCACATATTGAAAAGAATAGGAGAAGTTCTCCAAAGCCCTGACCAAAGCCCTTAGTATGAATGCCTCCTCAGGTTACCAGTTGCTAGACACGGTCAGTAAAGTGTTTCTCTGAGAGTTACAAAACAATGAGCCCAATACCATGGTGAAAGAGGCCCTGTATTACCACCTCATTCTCAGCCTCTGTAAACTGAGGCTTATGGATGGAGGGATCTGGCTATAGCTGATTGTGTGTCACTCATACCACTGTTGACATGGGAAAAAAATCAGTTAGAAACCATTGTACCATTGTCACTGACCTAGTGGGACTAATCCAGTTATTAAAGTGTAAATAAATGAATGAATGAATAAATAAATAAATAAATATCTGCATGCATTCAAGGAAAATAACAGGATTTGTTTACTGAACAGAGACAATATTTAACAGGCTCTCTTAAGGTGAAAACGGGAAGCAGAGTGGTGCACCATGGTTAGCACTGCTGTCTCATTGTGCTGGTTTCTTTGTCATGGTTCCTGGCCAGTGTCTCTTCTCTGCAGATTATGCATGCACTCACTCTATTCATGTGGGATTTTACTAAGTGTTCAGGTTTCCTGTCTTGTCCCAAATGCATGCCATGAGGACAACTGGCAATCTTCTATGATGTTTCTAAGTATGCATGTGGTGTGTGTGTGAGAGTATGTCTATGCATCTTATAATGGGCCAGTGTTCCTTCCAGGATCTGTTCTCTGACTTCCACTCTTTATGAACAAGGATAGACTTTGTCTCCCCCACAGTCATTAATAGGAGAAAATAGGTAAAGGAGAATGAAAGAACTACCAGCCATGCTGGAAATTAAAAGAATACTGAATGCATTACAGTTTGTTGTTATGCATTACAGTTTGTTGTTATGCATTACAGTTTGTTGTTATGCATTACAGTTTGTTGTTATGCATTACTTCATTATTACCTATTAACAAGGGGATTATATGTTGTAAGCAAACAAGGAGCAGCTCATTATGTTCAGCCTGTACAATGGTGTCTCTACTCGTTTGTGTTATTATATTATTTGATTATTTTAGTGAGTGCATCATATCAGGAAGCAATAACAGCACTCGCGTGCTCTGCTTTTATGAAAAAGCAGCTATATTGGTCATTAAACTTCCTTCCTGCTCAGCATAGGTGAAACACCCTGCACTAACTAAAGTATTTGTCAGGTGCTTTGAGTGTAGGATATGGTGATATGTTTCAGCATATTCTAGACTACAGGTATATGTGGTTGAAAAACAATTATCTGATTGCTGCTGGAATCAGATAAATGGGTATCAGGTGGCATGTGCTGCAGACCAGTGAAGACAGTTTCTTCAAACATGCATTTTTCTGGATTTTATTTTTCTGTATTTGTCCTGAAATGACATCTCAGCCTCCAAACAACAGTAAGTGTATTACTTATCTTGCATTTGTAAATTTTTTTGGCAACAATTGGTATTGTTTTAAGTCATCTAGACATCATAATGTAAGATATGGCTTCTCTTGATTAATTATTTCTAAGGAATCTGAGATGTTTATTTTGTACAACACTGAGAGATTTTTTTCCCTTTGTGTGTATTGTACTTCAGGGTTAGCATATGTGTGGTGTAGATCTTTTTCATAATAGCTAAACAATGTGGGTAGAAGAGAATGAAATTACCCCCTTAGAAAAGATCTATGGATTGCATTTGTTATAGAATGTAACATAAGTGATATTATTTCTATTAAAGCATGCATGAGAGTACTTTATGTCCCTCAACTACTCAGTTTTGAATAGATCACATCAGAAATTTAGTTTAAGTTCTATTTGTAACTGCTAGACTGTGTACATTCTCAGCTTTCGGTTTAATGCTACCCACATAAAAATATGTGAGGTTTGACACAACTACATAATCCCTTCCTTAGATGACAAAGAAGAAAGTTAAACTTGCAATCAATTCTAGACTTACAACATTTTAATCAAATGAGTGCTGTAGCAGTGTTATAACAGAAACTATTCTTTGGGTTTTTGCTGGACTTGAATTCGCCTTATCTGATATAGCAAAATATTTTTCATGCATGCACGGTCTGCAGAGTTATTCTGAAGCAGGTTTGAATAACCACATTAGTTTAACAACTATATTTTTACAGACCATTTACATCCCCCATGCAAGGAAGAGAAGTTTGATATATAAAGTGTCATGTCCCTGAATTATGCTGCATTCAAGTTGGAGTGGGAGTACAGCTGACTAATGAGCTTTATGATGGACACTTCTGCCTCAAGGAGGCAAGAGCTGTTCTGTAGTGTTACCAAATATATTAGAACACAAGTCTTGGAACACAAGAATGTAAGAAAATGTTGCTAGTAAAACAATGTGCTCATGCCAGTGAAATATTATAGCATTATTTATTTGTTTAGTTGTTTGTTAACTGGGTGAGTGGGTTGGTAATTGACATTTTAAAGCCACGACTTGAGTCAACTGGCAAACAGAGTTAAAATGAAAAAGCGAGTTTACATAAAACAAAACAAGTACATACCAATAGCAGATTTACATAAATGTAACAGGCTTGCATAAGACAAGTATTACAATAATCAGGACCTGACATGAACAGTTCAGCAGCAGATTTCTATTAGTGTAAACTGTTTGCAAAATAAAAAAAAAAAAAAATGCTATTTTACAACTACAACATGAACTCCTGAGTCAGTCGTACAGAGTGCTTGTGCACTCTCAGCAAACTATATAGAGTTACATGCATACATACGTACATACATACATACGTGCATACAGATATTTCAAGCATGGGCATTAATGCCCTTCTAGCCTGTCAATACACCATAACAGTTGTTTCCATAATAAGTGTCTGAGCCATTCTTACAATTATCTAAACTGGGGCTTCCTTTAGTGTAATCTGGCAGTCTGTTCCATGCATCAACTGCTCTCTCAGAAAACCAATTAGTAAACTTTTCATTCTCACTCCAAGATGAGATCAACTCCAGTTGATCAAGAGACTATATGATCGAGTTTTTGAAAGCTCAAACCTTTTGAATGGAGATTGCAGTAGAGTGAGGATTGGGAAATTTACGCTTTTCTTCACTGTAGTGCAATTTTGGAGTTGGTTTATATAAATTTCAGGGAGTGTGGGGTTGTGGGGGGTGCAGGGAGGCTTGCCTCCCTGCATATATGTATAAAAGTACATTTTTTTTTTTTTTGATGTTCAAGGTTTCGGAAACTCAATCATATGGTCTCATCCCTATGAATTTCAAGTTTCGGAAAACTTGATCTATATC
>NC_056744.1:1565430578-1565520578 GCF_019279795.1 Protopterus annectens
GTGCAATTTTGTCAGGATGACCTCATCAGTGTGTTTCATACAGAATGTATGTCTTCATCTTCATTACCCTGTTGACTCCTGTAATCCAACTCTTCAGCTTGTCAAAAAGTACATTAAACTGACTAAACGTAGCTTAGCACAGTGACTCAAAGTGTGACAGAGTAATGTGGATGAAGGAAGTAAAATCCCAAGATATTGCCAGAAGGTGTGTATTTCCATTTAGCCTTGATTGCATTTGTTGCCTGGCACCAGACATTGTGCAAATGTAGAGGTAGAAGATTAATAATACAGAAGAGAAATGCTATATAGACAGGGTGACAGAGAGACAGGGACAAAGTCGATTATGACAGAAGACAGTGGCTCATAACAATACGTAGACAATGGGTACACATAAATGAATGTACCAAAAACAGTCACTGACACTTAGCTAATGGCTGGATTCGAACCTTTGAAATTATTCAAAATGCTTTCTGTACATGTGAGGATTATCTTATCACACCACAGAGGAATTGCTGCCACACAATATTAGAATAACACACTTGAAGCACAGTGTCAACTTACTGCAGCAGAAGGAGTGAACAGAGAGAGTTAGAGGCAGATGTAGAGAGGAATAGCAACGATATTTTTTGCAGGATATGTGGGAACATCTGCATGTTGTTTTAGAATTTCTGCTTAAATCATCATTAATCTGTCCTGCTCTGTATAATAAACTGATTGTTATAGGTAGAAATAAGGGGTGGGAGAGTGCAATAAACATGAATACCAGGAAAGGTTGGGCTTAATAAGTCTCCTTGCTGGGGTTGCAGTTTTCTAGAAAATGATGTCTTTCTGCACTATTCCAATGTTATGTTAAGGAAGTGATTTATATTTATTTATTTATTGTTTATTTATTGAGATTTAGTTAAGGGGAAAGTCCATCTGAGTAAGAGTCCATTTTTAGAGGAGGCCCGTGGAGAAAAGCTCCAAAGTACTACAAAACATTTAAAAATAACAATTTTACAGTCTTTAAAGATAATACCAAAAGCAAATACAGTTTAAATAATTGTACTAAATTAGACATAATATGAAATCATTTGTTAATAGTGATACAAGTGATATGAAAAGGGTTTAATAGTTATAGAATTTTAGACATTTTATAGAGAAATTAAAGGTCAGTTAGTATAATACAAATAGGAATTGCAATATAATACTATGGGTGACGCAGTGGTGTAGCAGTTAGTATCATCACCTCACAGCAAGAGGTTCTCCTCTTTGATTCTTGGCTGGGGTGCCTTCTTTGTGGAGTCTGCATGTCCTCCCTGCATTCACATGGGTTTCCTCAGGTGCTTTGGTTTCCTCCCACATTCCAAAGTTATGTGTCTGGAGCATTTCTCCTCGGGCCTCCACTGAAAATACGGTCTGTCCCAGTCAGACTTTCCTGGTAAATAAATAAAATGAGAGAAAAAGTAGGCTTATGGTACATTTAGAGGAAAGCCAGGGGAGAGAAATAGATAGAAGTAAGGAGGTGAGTGAAGAAGGGAGAATAAGGAGATGTAAGGTATGAATAGGTATTTGTTCACATTTAGCAATGTAGTTTATCCTGGTGTTGAGTAAGAAAAGAGCCAGATTTTGGCTAGGAAGTCTGGTTTTGAGAGATGGGAGACAGAGTATTGACCTGACGGATAAAGATATGGAGTTGAAGAACTTAGCAACACAGTACGAGTACAGACAATGCCCAGCAGTTTTGATAGGTTTGTGGACAGACAGGAGCTTTTGGTCATTATTTCATGATGACCAACTAGGAACACAGTTGTGTAGAATGTTATTTAGTGCCAGGCAAGCAGATGGATTCTAGATAATTTTATAGGAGTTAAACAGTTTAGGAATTTTAGTGTTATACAATAAGTGGTGGATTTTAAAAGGAGTATTTGCCTCAGATTTAACAACTTTGTTATAGCTTTGCTCAAGTTTTGATTTTTGTGTTGCCCAAAGGTTAGTAAGAATGGCAGCACCATAAAGAAGTGTGGGGTGGAGATAAATCGTGGCATGTGTAGCTGCATTTGCATTGCATCAGGGAGAAAGTTTTTGACTTTATAAGGCATCTGTAGTTTTAATGATTTTTTCTTATGCAATTTTGAAAATGTAGGTCAAATTTAAGATTATCATCCACTATCATCCCTAATAATTTCAACCAAAAACTGGAAGACAGTAGTAAAACATGAATAGTAGAAATCCAATTGCCACAGTAATCAGGACTGCTGATATACAATATCTTTAATAGTTAAGCGCTTTCATCTACCAAAGTAGACTTCATCAGAACAAAAAACAATGCACCATACCCCTTTTATATATAAATCAACAAACTAATCCATCAATTATACAATTGATTAATTACTTAATTAAAAACCCTAAGTTTAAAGGTGTATCTCCTAAAAACACACTTATATGTATAAACATATAATAATAAACTGCTCAATAAAATGATAATAAAAACAATGAAAAGTAGAAAGTAAAAAGTATAAACTTCTGTTATCCAACATTTGCAAAACTAAATAACACCTACCCAAAACAATCTTAAGCGAACACATTAATTACTGGAAATAGTTTTAAGCTTAAGCAAAGGCAGTATAGACATACAATCATTAAGTTCTGATGATTTAGTTATATTCAGTTTTAACTGGCATTTATTCTCCTTTTCCTCTAGGGCTATAGTCTCATCCCCCTCCCCTTGGGTTCACATGCAGCTGGTGAATAATGCCAAAGTGAAACTCAGTACATTTAGGGCTCTGCAACAAATATTTACTTAAAGCATTAACACATTTCTTAGAGATATTATACAAATGTTCATATATGAGACACTTAAAATATCTATTGGTATTACCGATCTAAAAAGCCAGACAGTCACGGCATTTGGCCAGGTAAACCACTATCTTAGTCAAACAATTCCCTTTCCTAAAATGTATCTTACTCCTAATAACATTCTCAAGTATTAGGTGGTCTACCTCCAATATAAATGAACATTGTTTACAAGCCCCACATTTTGTTGTCATCTTCTCATCTTTGTTAAGTGGTGCCCCCCCACTTGATGTTCAAATTTTACTTTGAAACTAGGTCCAGACTTTTGTACAAACCTGGGGTTAGGGCCCATAATGCTGTATAAATCACTACTGGCTCTAAAAATATTCCAGTTGTTAATAAAAAAATCCTTAACTAAATTAATGTGTTTGCCATATTTTAAAATTAAAGTTCTCTCAAAATAACCCCTTCCCTGTTCATTGTTTCCTTTAACTATGTTGTTACCTAACAGGGGTCTATATTGTTCACCCCATCTAACCATTACATAATCCTTTATGTCCTGAATAAGGGATTCAGGATACCCTCTGTCAAAAAACACGTCACCAATCATCCCCACTTCCCTAACAGCATCCTCATATACTGATGTCATCCATGCTGCCCTAATCATCTGTTTTCTCATCTATCATTCAAAAATTCTATAAAAAATTTGACGTCTTGCTGGGGAACAATTTCGTTGTAGAAATGATGGGTCTAGTATAGAAAATAATTCTATATTTTATGAAGGTGAGTACTACAAACAGGTATGGGATGTGGCTATGGAAGCTTCTTGCACTTTCATATTTGCCAACCTAATGTTATTAGAATGGGAACACAAATACATGTTGAACAGTCTATTCAAAAAATATGTTAAACTTTATTTATGATTTTTGGATGACATAATTGTGTTGTGGAAAGGACCCCAGGAAGATATCAAATTGTTTATAGACTTTTTGAATGATAGTACCTCCTTTCTGAAATTTACTTACCAATTTAGCTCTGACAGCATCAATTATTTGGACACAGTTATATCACATACAGATGATGGGTTTAAATCAAACATTTACAGAAAACCCACATTCTCTAATTCTTAGTTGGAGTACTCTAGCTGCCATTCCCATAAACAGAAGAACAACATTATTAAGGGACAGATGATTACGGCAGCACGGATGACATCAGTATATGAGGAGGGTTTATATCAGAACATCAAAGTTTTAAAACTTTGAATGTTCTAATATTGACCCGTTTTGATCGAACGCTAAAAATAGCAAAGCTGCAGAACACAGAATTCTTTCCTAGGGAAAGAATTCGGTTGGCCGGTTCTGTGGCTTCGCTATTTTCAGCGCTGTGGTGGAGATTTACGGGTCGGGTTCAGGTAAGTGTGCGATTGTGTGGCTGTTAGGATTAGGGCACAGGTTAGGTGAGTTAGGGTTAGGGCACAGGTTAGGTGAGTTAGGGTTAGGGCGCGGGTTAGGTGAATTAAGTTTAGGGGCAGGTTAAGTGAGTTAGGGTGGGTTAGGTGAGTGTGTGATAGTGATGGACCTTAGGATTAGGGTTTGGGTTAAGGTAAGTGGATAGATAGTAGTGTATGTATAGTTTAGTGCAGGGTTAGTTGTAGGGTTATAAGTGTATATGTGTGTATTGATGTTTTTTAGGTGTGCTTGTGTTGTATGTATGTGTTTCGGAATAGCCAATTTTTTCCCAAGGAAAAAATTCATTGTTCTGAATGTTCGATATTATGTGGTTTAGATATTTTAGGTTCGATGAAATAGCGTTCGCTATTTTCATCTTTCGATAACGTGATATAAACGATATGAGGATGCTGTTAGGAAAGTGCGGATGATTGGTGACATGTTTTTGACAGAGGGTATCCGGAATCCCGTATTCAGGACGTAAAGGATTATGTAATGGTGAGATGTGATGAGAAATATAGACCCCTGTTAGGTAACAGCATAGTTAAAGTAAACAATGGACAGGAAAGGGATAATTTTGAGAGAGCATTAATTTTAAAATATGGCAAACACATTAATTTAGTTAAGGATATTTTTATTAACAACTGGAAAATTTTTAGAGCCAGTAGTGATCTATACATCTTTGTGGGCCCTAACTCCAGGTTTGTATAAAAGGTTGGACATAGTTTCAAAGTAAAATTTGAACATCAAGCACGGGGGGCACCACTTAACAAAGGTGAGAAGACAATGACAAGAAAATGTGGGGCTTGTAAACAATGTTCATTTATATTGGAGGTAGACCACCGAATACTTGAGAATATTATTAGGAGTAAGGTACATTTTAGGAAAGGGAATTGTTTGACTAAGAGAGTGATTTACCTGGCCAAATGCTGCTACTGTCTGGCTTTTTATATCGGTAAGAATGATAGATCTATAAAGTGTCACATATATGAACATTTGTATAATATCTCTAAGAAATGTGTTAACAATGCTTTAAGTAAATATTTGTTGCAGAGCCCTAAATGTACTGAATTTCACTTTGGCATTATTCACCAGCTGCATGTGAACCCAAGGTGAGGGGATGAGACTATAGCCCTAAAGGAAAAGGAGATGAAATGGCAGTTAAAACTGAATCCAACTAAATCACCAGAACTTAATGAGTAAATGTCTATACCGCCTTTGCTTAAGCTTACAGCTATTTCTAATAATTAATGTGTTCACTTAAGATTGTTTTGAGTAGGTGTTATTTAGTTCTGCAAATGTTGAATAACACAAGTTTATATTTTTTGCTTTCCACTTCTCTGTGTTTTTACTGTCATTTTATTGAGCATTTTATTATTATATGTTTATACATATGAGTGTGTTTTTAGGAGATACACCTTTAAACTTAGGGTGTTTAAGTAATTAATCAATTGTATAATTGATGGATTAGTTTGTTGATTTATATACAAACGGGATATGGTGCACTGTTTTTGTTCTGATGAAGTCTACTTTGGTAGATGAAAGTGCTTAACTATTAAAGATATTTTATATCATCAGTCCTGTGTATTGTGGCAACTGGATTTCTATTATCCCTAATAATTTGCATAATTTGCTATTAGAAGTAACTTAAATAGTTGTATTATTAAGACAGGGGACTTTAAATTTTGTTTCTTCATGGGAGGAAGATATGGGGAAAAAAACGTTTTTTTTTTTTTTTTGTTAGGTTTGATCATGAATTATGAGTTACAAAGCCATGTTTCATTTGTTGTTAAAGCTTCCTGAATAATTTTTTGGAGGTGTACCACATTGTCAGAGTGTGGAGTCATCTGCATGCTATATTAGGGAGGCCTATTGTGTGGATGTATGGAGAATGTTAGTGACAATGTTAAATAGTAGCGGACCAAGGACAAAGTCTTGTGGTACACCAGTGTTGCCTGGGAGATATGGAAAGAGGGTGGAGTGCCATTTTAATAAATGATACCTACTAGATAGGTAGCTTTTGATCCATGGAAGGGTGGGCTGAGAGAGAGACCCAATGAGGATATTTGAAGTAGAAGTTTGCTGTGGTGAAATGTGTCAAAGGCTTTAGGCAAGTCTAGAAATAAGGAGGAGACTAGTTTGCCATTATCTCTAGCTTTATTGACATTATCTATATAGGTTAGAAATGCAGCGTTAGTACTTAAAGGATGGAAGCCATGTTGTGTGGGGGTCATGATTTCTTCCTGCAGGGGTTAGTTTAGCAATTGGTTTGAATACATTTTCAAGTATTTTGGAAAGGGGATAAGATTGCTATAGATCTAAAGTTAGTAATGTCTGTTGCATTTCCTCCTTTATGCAGTGGGAAAATGTGACTTTTCCCAGAAAGATGGAACATGGGATTCCTAGACTGACCTATTTATAAGGATTGAGACAGAGCAGGCAATGCTATCGGCTGCTATTTTAAGGTATTCACTTGGTAGGTCATCAGCTGAAGTAGGGTATGTTTTGATTTTATTTAAGAGTAGAATTTTATAAGATGCGGGCACAGGTTTGAAGGTAAAAGTGGATGTGGTAATATGTGGCTGCTGGGCAGGTTTAGGATTAGATGCTGGGGAATCCTTGGTTAGAGATGCTTTACTATCTATGAAATAAGAGTTGAATTGTATTGCGGTTTCAAGTGAGTTATTAGGAGAGGGGTTAAGGTTGAATTTATGGCCAGGATGCAACATTTCTTTAATGGCTCTCCCGAATTTTTTAGAGTTGTGTTTAATATTATTCTGAAATGTGTTATAGGATAGCTTTTTGTCTTCATCACTTTGTTTATGATTGCAAAGCATTCTAAAGTTTTCAAGATAATGTGGTGCTTTGTATTTTTGCCATTCTTTTGAATGCTTTTCTCTATCCTGCATTACCATTTTACTCTTTTTGGGCAGCCAAATTGCATTATTTGTTTTTAGTCTCCTTCTTCTAGGAGGTTCAAGTCTATTTAGGATATTCAGGAAAGCTGTGTTGAATTCATTTACAGCATCATCTAAGGGGAAGATTTTTAAGACGTTCCAGTTAATAGATGATAGGTTAGTAATGAACATTTCTAGGTTACACTCGGAAAGGTTGCATAGTATTTTATAAAAATGCTGTTTAAGTGGATGTGCGAGATGTTTTTTTATGTAGACTGGGAGGTGATAACTGAGACAGTCAGGAATTATGCCTGAGGTGGTGTATTTGATAGAATCTGATACTAGGATCCAGTCAAATAGGGAATATGATGCCTTGTTATAATATGTGGGTCTATTAATTAGTTGTATGAAACCAAATAGGTTCATGCTAGATGTAGGGGGCTTAGAATTTATTTGCAACCGATTGACATTCACATTATGTAATAGTATTTTTTCTTGTGGAATTTTTATGGATATCCATTGTAGGATATCTTCCAGTATAGCTGTATTACCACCAAGACGGATGTAAAGAACAGTAATACATATTTGTTTATAGGTGTTTAATTTCAGGAAAGTTATAAGAAGCTCTGATGAATTGAATTTTGGTATTGGCTTGTTGTAGGGGGAGATGTGGTAGTTGCTGGAAAATATTAAAGCAATGTCACCACTTTTGCTCTTTATACAGTCATTAAGGATGATATTATAGCTGGGAGGTGTAATTTTGGAGTTATTTATGATGGGTTTAAGCCAGGTTTCAGTTACAGCAAAAATATCAAGCTTATTTTGGGTAATACAAGTAAGAGATGCATATATATATATATATATATATATATATATATATATATATATATATATATATATATATATATAAGAGAGAGAGAGAGAGAGACAGTCGTTTGCAGTAAAATGTATGACAGGAAGTAATAAGTTGGTACACAGCTGTAACTGAACCCATGACACTATGCAAAAACATTTGGTTACAAACACAGTAATTATATCAACACACTACCTTAATGCATCCAACAGCCTAATGCAATAGGCATTAACTGTTCCAAAGTGCTGCCTTTAGTCTTAAGAACAACCACAGAGTATCAAGGAAAAAAGAAGCAACAAATGTATCCACCACACGATTTATTATATCTCACCACACGATTTATTATATCTCTGACGTCTCGGCCACAGCCTTCAAGGAGTACAAAAAGACATACAAATGCTTCTCTATATATACATATATCAATAAATCTATTAACTCAATCAACCTATTATTTAAAACAATTAAACAATTAACTAATTTAGCAGCATTTTCCAGTTAAAATCTTCATTCAAACCTTCAGGGCATAAAGTTTAAATTTAAGAATATATACAGCTTCTTTATGTAGCAGTTGTTGTTTAATATTTAAATCACCATACTTGTCACATTTAATTTGTTCTAATACACAGCCTTTCAAGCCTTTGGCATCACCATAAGTATGGTGATTTAAATATTAAACAACAACTGCTACATAAAGAAGCTGTATATATTCTTAAATTTAAAACTTTGTGCCCTGAAGGTTTGAATGAAGATTTTAACTGGAAAATGCTGCTAAATTAGTTAATTGTTTAATTGTTTTAAATAATAGGTTGATTGAGTTAATAGATTTATTGATATATGTATATATAGAGAAGCATTTGTATGTCTTTTTGTACTCCTTGAAGGCTGTGGCTGAGACGTCAGAGATATAATAAATCGTGTGGTGAGATATAATAAATCGTGTGGTGAGATATAATAAATCGTGTGGTGGATACATTTGTTGCTTCTTTGCTGCCTTTAGTCTGCCTTTATTGTATTCCCATAACACCGCAGATTTAAGCATATTTTCATGAAAGTAAGTGGACCACTACAGATTAAACTGAAATCTTCAGCTTTTGCAATAAGTTAAACAGCATTCTCTGTCACTCAACTTTGCTGTGCTATGCCAAAAACTCCATGCAAATGTTGAGGCCTTAAAGTGAAGGCATTTCCGTAGGCCATTTCTGGCCATTTGTAGTGCGTGCAAATCTATTTTTTTACCAATTTAAATCTGTGAAATAGGGGTAGTTAGGATAATGGTGAAAACGGGGTTGGCAAGCAGAGGGCAGGACACAGGGGAAAGAATACAGGAATTTGCAGGAGGGTCATGGGACAGCACCATAGCTATCTACTTCTTCACAATGTAAATGTACAATTGTACATAACATTTTATGACTTTTGCAGAGCCACCACATCAGTGATGATTGACAACAACAGAATAATGTTGTCTGGCCAGTTGGCCCAAATAAATTGTGTCAAAATGACACATAAACAAAGTGGAAAACTATGTATGGGGCATTTATTTTTATTTTCTTTTTTTTTCTGGGCAGATGGCCTTCTTTTGAGGGGTGTGGAATATTGGGACAGTTGTAGTAGGTTAGCTACCATGCGCAAACATACAGGACATACAAAACAGACAGGGATGGTGATGGAGACAAAACGTTGAGGGACACCATTATTGGGGATATGTAAGAGACATTGGAGGTGCCACCATATTCAGCTTGAGAACAGCAAGACTCTAGTCATCACCCTCAGAACTGTCATCACTGTCTCCTGCAGCAACTTTGTGTGTCAATGCTGGATGTGGCATAGTCTTTGTAATGCGATGCACGACCTTTTCAAACCTGCAGATATATGCATGGAGGCCCCTCTCCATTATATCCTCCACCAACCCTGTAAGCTCCTACAGGTTGACAAATTCACCCGCTATACTGATACTGCTCCCGGTGGGTACAATTGCACCAGCAGCCAGGGCGGAGCTACCTGACACAGTTGAAGCAGGTAGGGCAGGGACTGTGGAACAACACTGACAGCTTGTAAGCTGAAGTGCTGGATGTCTGTGCTGTCATCTGTGGAGGTATGGCAGGTCGAGCTGCAGTGGTCAGTTTACATCTCTCTGCTGTTGATCATTAATTTTACAGCAGCAAGAGAGAGAGACTGTGTTGGGGGAGAAAAACAAAAGAGACAATTAGATACATAGCATGTCACAGTACTGTATTTTTAAATAAAGTTGGTTTGGCAATACATAAACAATTTTGATAATTTACTATTGTACACATTTGCCACATCCCTATATGATGGAAAGGTATTTATGTGTCATAAAGCGAATAGATCTTACTGTTGTGATATAAGATACAGCAGCCTTTATTTCCCTATGACTGACAGGAAGTATACACTCTAATGTAATAATTGCAATTACTATAATTTATTTCTTCCTGAAATACTGCTGTTAATATTTCATAAATACTTATCCAGTAATAACAAGTAACTGCTGCTTTTGGTACTGAACCCATATACAGTTAAGCTGGTGTTCTCATTACTGAATGCAAGCAGCAATAGTTACTGGGGAAGACATGCATGCTTGAGGTGAAGGTTGAGGTATGCCTGCTCAACATGTTAGTGCTTGAAGGAAAGAAAACAAAATTCTGTGTTGAATGTGGATCTGAGTCATACCTACCCTGTGCTTCTCTGAGGTATGTTAATCCATCCTAGTATGCGGCATGGTTTGCAGCGATCTCCTCTGCAACTGTACAAAAGAAATACATATGAAAGCGTAATGAATACCGAAGTCAGCAAGCCAGATGATTAATGCCATACCATAGACAGGCTATAGGTCAGTATACTTACACAGCTGGGGATGTTTCCAGTCATAATTTCAGCCTCCCATCAGCTTAAGAGGTCCTGCTTGTTCTTATTAAGGTCACTGTAGTGGTGACAACATTGATCTCCAATGTGTGGAATGCCAGTTGCATTGGAGACAGCCATGGATAAACTATTTCAAGCCTCAGCCTTATACTCAGACCTGGTATAATCTCTCTACAGCAGCCTACACCTGAAGCACTTCACAAGGAGTGCCACAGATATGCTGGGGTCCTCAATACTCCACATTTGTGCTCTAATTGTAGTACCATTCTCTTCCTCAGCAGCCACATCTGCAAACGTCAGGCTAACAAAATATGTCTGAATGGGTGCACAATGCATATCTCCCATGTTACTGCTATTGTACAAAACACACAACCTGCCTACTGCATTTGCACAATTGAAAGCAGATGAAGTCCTTAGCCGACAGAGTGGTAGTACTGATGTCACATAGCAGTAGAGGTGTGCAATATGACGTTGAGCTTTGTTATGTCTGATGCTCAGTCTATTGACACAGTTTCCAATGTTTAACAATGGAATGATTAATGACATTGTTTTTAATACTTGCAGTCTGCAAGGAGAAAGATGATGAATTGTGACATATTGTGAGGTTGGGGCTTAGACAATGTTAAAATATTATTGTACCAGATGGGAATTAAATTCATGTGATGTGTTTAGACAGATGCTTGCCAGAAGGTGCATTATGGATCTAGTGGAGATGCCTTAGGACATTAGATAAGCCAGATATAAGGCTTTGTGAACTACTGTGGAACATGCTGGTCAAATGATAAGGAATTATCAACAAAACTGCCTAAATCCCTTACAACTGTCTGATTTGAGGACTGCATCACCTATATAGTAAATGAAACTCTTTTGTTTACTAAAATGAGCTATGCTACATTTTTTACATTTAATTTGAAACCATTGTCCTTTCACCAGTTGTTAACATAGTGTAATCCATGTTGGAGCAATTGTGTCAGTTGAACATTGAATAACAGTACCTAATTTATAGTCATGCCAGTATTGTGTTAGCCTAGTATTGTATTAGCAACTCGTTTTTTTTTTTGACTTGTTCATACACTTTTCAGTTAACTGGTTGTTCTGCACTGTATGCTTTTGAGTTCAGAAATCACTGTCTTGGTGGTTTCCTTGTCAAATGGAGAAACAACTCGTCTTGGGGGGGAACAGGTACCTAACTTTCCAGGTGGTCTTTGTTGGTCCAGTGGTGGTACTCATTATATTCACATTCTTGCAGCTGCACTTTCTACGTTCAGATTTACTTTAATTATATTGACCATTTTCAAAGTCACACAACTTAGTGTATGTTCCTGAGCTTCTACTGTAAAAGAAACCAGAAATTAGTGAGAGCACTTGGTTAACAGAAATGCAAAAGGTTAGGATCCTTACTTTATTTTGGTTTAACAACTCAGTTCTAAGAGAAGCTCTATCCCATGTCTTGCAGAATTTTGAACTCTGCCTGTTACTGCATTCAGCTTTTCACATACTGCAGTCAGCCTACCCAACCCACTCTATACTAAACCATAATCATTTAATGACTGTTACTCATATGTGAGGGAACCGGGGGGATCAGTGACAAGCAGTCCATTACTTTTATAAACAAAGGATCAGAAATAACAATGACACAGACTGAAATGTTTCTTGAATTGTTTGCTTCTAATTTTTAACACCTTTCTATTCCTAAAGCCATCAGTTTGTCACCAGCCTTTCTTTTATTTGTTTTGCTAACATTTCATCATTCATAGAGAAACTTAATACACAGTTTATTAATACATCTGTTAAAAACATGCATCTGATTGTCAGCAGTATTCCTGTTCTCATGAATACAATATGCTCAAAATTTGTGTTTAACCATTTAGCATATAAATGAAGCTTCTGTGCTCAAATAAATGCTTGATGATAATATCAGTGATTTCAGACAACTCAATGCTAAGCGAGTTAATGTGTGGTAAAGAAGAGATAACATTTACAGATAATGAACAAGCTGTAGGTTGGACAACAGTACTTTATATTTCCTTTTTCTGCTTGTGGCTTGGCCATGCTTAATGTGTAGAGTGTTCTTGGAAAGCCTAGATGCATAAAGCACTATAAATTATTTTATTATGTGTAAATGAAGTGCTTATAAAATGCAAACTATATTGTGCCGAAAGGCTGCTGAAAGAAAACTTGAACAAAACCAATTCATCTTCATGAATCATTATTGAAATTAACTAAACAAATGGATGTGGCATGCCAGTGTGTATCATGGGGCTCATATAAAAACTATCTTGTGTTACTTTATGCTGTAAACTTCATAGTGTTACTTCTGAAAAAACTTGATAAGTGCATTTACAAGCTTTATTTTGAAGATATTTGTTGCCTTAATTGCATTTTCTGACAACATACTCTTGACAATGTTTGCATGGTGCCTTTATTGTAAATGCAAAGAGATTGATTTGGTTATTACTAGAGAGATTTGTTTCCCTGCTCTTTCTGAATACAGAAGGTTATGAGCAGGTCTCCAATTCCATCTGACATATGTACCTGAGACATGGATGTCAGGAAATTCACCTTGAGAAGGAGTGACGTGAAGCTTGTGAGATGAATCTTGATATCTATGTAAACAAAGCATAATAAATTTTATGATCAGAGACCCAGTCATAATTCTTTGCAATGCATGGAGTTTTATCTGCTACATGTACTATCAGTTATAGAAAAAAGTGTAGGAGCAAATGTGTTTCATAGTTTTGAAAACAATAAAATATAGTGCTCACCACACAGACAGCTATGAGAAATGAATAACCTTAAAAGGTTTTAAATCCTTCTCTCTGTCAATCATTATTTTGTTGAGATAGAGAAGTTACATAAGAGTTTTTAAAGCTGTTTAGCATCTTGCTGTTGTTCTGTGGTTGGTGGCGCTTACAGCTGTTGTCCTCTAACATGGGATTAGAGCTTAAAAGTACTGAGAGGTGCATAACAAAACTGATGGATACTTCATTCTGCCACATTCATAAACAAAACTGTGATATAACTAAGTGTCTACCAGCTTTTAGCTGTTCATTCTTCCATTCTTCATCATACCTCTCAACCTCATAGCATAAGAAATCTGGACAAAGCCTAAAGTAATGGGGGGGACAAAGGCCCAAAAATAGGGACAGGTTTTAAATATTGCTCTTATAAACTCAGAAAGTTACAAGAATAATAGGATTGGTTTTATTATGCATTTTTTTAAAGGATATGAAGTCTGAAATTCAAATGTGTGTCATTATTTAGTTACTTCAGTCTTCAGTGATTTGCTAGAAAACCTCAAATTTTATGAGGATGGTAGCTGAGAGTTATGTCACAGTGGCACTTCATTTCTGTCAGCTGTTTGTATGGCAGCCCTAAGTGTTTTACGGGCTTGCAAAGGTTTTGTAAACACTGCTCATTCTTACACTTCTTTTTTATTCTGTAAGTGATAGAACACTGATCAGATAAAGTTCCATGCACTATAAAGAATCATGATTGGTTCTCGCTGATCATAACACTTTATTTTGTGTTCTTGACATGGATGCCAAACAACACCTCTTGAGCTTCTCTCACAAGGTGAATTTTTTGGATGCCATGTATCGAATACATCAGAAATTGGTTATGATTGGTGACCCACTAATAATTCTCTTTATGTCCTTCCCAGATTCTGAGGATAATCACAGCAACCCTAACTCAGGCAAATGGGGCCTTAGTTTAATGCCTCATCTGAAGGATGCACACTTAAGAGTGCAACACTGTAATGCCAGTATTGGAATATTAATCCAAGTACCTGGTATGGGAATAGAACCCATAGCCTGCTGATCTTTTAATACCAAAGGTAAGTGTGTTACCTTGTTGAGCCACTGTCACTGCATCTTCAAGACACAATAGCCTTTTTAAAGGGACAGCATGCATGTACAGGTCAGGTTAAACTGGGAGCTTATTATAAGCTCATAGCCTTAATTGTCTGCATTGCTGTTATTTAAGTTTGCTAATGGCTTGTATAACAGGCCTCATACATTGTATATTTAATCTCTGCTATAACATTTTCAAATCACACCAAGATGCTAATATAGATATATATGCACACACACACATAATGCACACGTTTAATAAGCACACACACACACACACACACACACACACACACACACACACACACACACACACACACACACACACACACACTCACACATGCAGAGTCTTTTAAATGCTTTCTTATTCCAGGTTGAGTATACTCATTTAGTATACCCCAGACTTTACATGTCATCTAAACCTCTACTAATGTTTCGGTCTCAATTGTTCATAATTCTTTTACACTTTTATTATCATACTTTCATCTCTGGTTTCCTTCCTTTTTATTTCTGTAACCTTGATCTCACACACACAGAAAGACACACAGAAACAAACCCAGAAACACACACAGAAACACACACACCCACTCACACACACACACACACACACACACACACACACACACACACACACACACACACACACACACACACACACACACACACACTGTTCAACTCACATCAATTTGTCATTTTGTTCTGAAGAGGCAACTATTATGGAGCGTACGAACACCTCTGCAGAGTGTGTCGCTATGCATTCAAGAGCTACTTTGTTGAAACACATTTCTATCCTGAGATATAATTTGCATATTTCTTATGAGGCGTAGTCAAGCAAGGTTTGGAAATTGTTTTTTTTTTTTTTTTTTTTAAATAGAAGTGTTTCACTTTTTTGCTGGAGTTTTACTGCTTGGGTTCTAAATTCATTTGCTGTGGAACATTTTTGCTCTGTAGTTGCAAACAAGATGTTCTCATGGGGCATATTTTTCAAAAATCTTTTACATAACTAAACATTTTCAGAGAATTCCTGTATGCTTTGAACAAGTAAAACACATTTTGTAGAGAAGCCATTATCAAACGTTGTGCACAAGTCATTGCAAAAGAAATAGCTTGCTGGAAAGACGTTCACATTTTTAGTTTGGCTTTGGGATAGGAGGTTGTATAACTAGCTGTTCAGCTGGCCTAACTGAAGAAGGGAAGATACTGGGTAGGATTCATGAATATTGCACTCCATGAGTTAGGGCTGACACCCATTAGAATGGCATGCTAAAGCACTTAGTGAGTCATAAATACAGCTACACATGTTGCAAGACAAGATATATACATATATATATATATATATATATATATATATATATATATATATATATATATATTATCCTATTATCTAGCCACATTACTGCTTGCTAAGAGCATGTATCCAAGTGAGTCTGAAGAAGGAACTTTTACATATAATATCCTGAAATATAACAAGATTGACGACATAGAGTGTACATAATTCATAAAGTCTTGCAATAGGTTGATCATAGGAAAGTACTAGGCTATCAGCCTTTGAAGGCCATTTTATCCTAACCAATTTCCCTTTTGGGCTCAAATTAACCCATCCCATTTAGTTATAAATTGGCCTTACCAATCTCGTGGCTGGTAATTATATATTACCCCTAATTAAAATATCTGGGATCATCCCACAGATAATTTGAGGAGACACATGTATGAGATAGAGCATTTAGGAGCTGCCTCTGTCCATTAGTAGTACAGGGGGCAGTCTTGGGGTAAACTTCCTCTTTTACATCCATAGATCCAAGCTCCACTTGAATATGGACAGGGATGAGCTTTGTTTTATGTTGATGAGAAGTCTGCTCGACAGCAGTGGTATCCTCTGTGAGATATACTTGTCCCTACAAACCATTCTGTTGATGTTGCAGAATAGGTTTATATCCTTACACTGAGTATTTCTGATGCCATTTGACTTGCTGATGTGTAGTAAATCCATCAGTATAAGATCAGAGGATGCCTTGTATGCCAGACACAGGTCACCTCTTAACTGTCTATAGAATTCCAAATATAATTACAGGGCTTTGAGATGCTCCATGTAAGACATGTTGTTTAGGCCTTGTATCCTTTTAGTAAGGTATCTCTGTGGGTGTTCTAGTTGTCACGTGTGTCTGGATAGATACATGCCAAAGGGGGGCATTATATTCAATGACTGGTCTAATGAGGGATGAGTAATGTGAACAATGACATCCCCTAGATCTAGACACAACCGCTTTGTTTATAAGCTGTGCAATATAGAAGAGCTTTGTTTCAACAATGGACACATATTGATCAAAAGTTAGACCACTGTCCACATAAGGTCCCAAATCCCAAGCAACTGGGTTAACACTCAGGGGCATAATGTTAATGTGGTAGTTCCCTGTGATAGATGACTGCCCAAAGGATACAATAATGCATTTTTTGGTATTTAATTTCAGTCCATGATTTTGGCACCAGTTATTTATTTGGGACAGACCTTCCTGCAGGATGGCAAAGTCATTTGAGGATTCACTAGAAAAGGGTTTACAGTGTGGCTAACAGATATAGCCTCGTCAAGATTTCAAAATTCTGAGAAATTTTTAGTGTCAACTATTAAAGATGAAGTATTCCATAGAATGAACAACAGTTTAGCTATACTTGTTTGTTCTCTTTTACAAGTAATAACTTATCAGACTACAATGAATGGGTTTTATTGGTCCATATATGACATATATATTCTCCCGAGTGGTCTTATAAATCAGCATATTTCTTTGTTGCAGGAAAACTTGGTGGAATTAATTGGTTTTGCTCAAGAGACAATTGATAAAGCCCTGAAGTGCAGTGACTTTAATGCTACAATGGGAGGGTATCATGATCATGATTATGAAGGATTTTTACTAAACAAAAAGCACCAGAGAAATCCTCAAGATACTGTTGTTAATAAGGTTGGGCATCCTTTGCTAAATACTGTTACCACATATAGCATGCAGCAAATGAATAGATCTGGTGCAACAGGGGAATAATGGTAGGTTTACATCTGTCAGAGAAGGCTACCTCCATCTTAGATTATATTCTATCCACCCCATAAGTGAGAGGAAGTTGTAATCTAGATGTAAACATTAGAAGCAAAAGTGATCATTTCCCCTTGAGTTTGGGGGTTAATTTTGAAAAATACAGTGCCGAACAACCAATTAGCCTAGCATTGTGTTAGCAACTTCTTGTTTTGTTGACTTGTCAATACACTTCTAGGTTAACTGGTTGTTCTACATTGCTGATTTTGTGTTCAAAAATCACCATCTTGGTGGTTTCCCTTGCTGAAAGGAGAAACAACTGATCTTGGGGGAACCAGGTATCTGACTTTCTAGATGGTCTTTATTGGTCAAGTGGCAGTGATAGCCCCATGGATGCATGGGGGTTTAAGTTCAAACTCTAGAGAACAGTATTTTTCTTTCTCACTGAGTTGTTAATTTTGAAAATAGTCAGGCCAAGAATTAGATAAAATATTTTGTAGCCCAGACAGATAAGTTTGAATACCTTGACGTTTAAGATACTAATTGTGTATTTTATAGATTACCTTCTTAAACAACTACAGGATATGAATTATTGAAATAGAGAAACTAAAGAGGGCTGTTATAGGAAATAACATTTAGAAATACAAAGTTGGATTACTTGAATGACAATGGACTGGAAGGGAACATGGAAACCTGCTTTGATAAGGAGTATGTAAGAATAAAGCAAATTTATAGACTTTTTAAACTGTGATTGAAAAGAAAGGGTTCTGTTAAATATTATAATCTAAGGAAATGTTAGGAAAATATACAGGATACTTCCTTACATATCACAAAAAAATTATACATCGAAAAGTATCAAGAATAATATGGCATTTTAAGCCTTTGTGGCCTAATACACAAACAGAAATAAGTGAATTTCTTTCTTTAGGATTCAGTATGGCTCAAATGAAAACTTATCAAATGATGAATTAAGAGAAGACAGAAGAGTACAGTATGGGGAATTATCTAAAATATTTCAGATGATCCCCAGAAAAGTAAGGGATCTTCTGGGGAAGTTGAAATATAACAAATTTCCAGGTCTGGATGCAGTAGGAAATGAATGTTTCTATTTTGATCCTGGTGAGAGTAGGAGCAGAATGCATTGATTCCTGACTCTTTCTGGTTGGAGAGTGAGTGTTTGTGCTTAACGTATCTGATTGGTCTGGTTGCTATTCGAGGTATCTACCAGAAAAAAACTACAAGCCTGCAGACTCTTGTATCATCTGGGACAAGACTGTGCTTCTCTTCTTGGGATTGATGCTAACATTTTGCTTCTGGTGAGAGCAGAAGCAAAGGAGTATTTTATCCTAACAGAGTGAAGCTGTGGTGAGACGAGCATTAGTAGTAGTCAGGCAGTAGCCATTCATGCGACTCTCCTCTTTTCATCATTCTTGACAAACTAATTCTTTGTTTTCAGTAAGTACTGCTTGATTTTTTTTTAACTTCAGAATATCTACCTAAATACTTCATCCTTAAATTTTCAGTGTCTATGTATTAGTTTCCCCTCAAGTGTTTGGCAGTGCTCTGCACAGACTCAGACACCTTGAGTGACGTTTTCCTGTAAAAGCACAACTGAACTTTCTCCAATATCTAGTTGCACATAGGACAGCTAGTTTGCAGTAACAAGAACTGTCCACATAGCTGCAAACCAGATACTTCTGACAGTGATTGATATTTTCACTCCAACAGTTTAGTCAATAAAAAAGTGTCTATTGCCATGGATAGGAACTTTCCTACTGTCTTCGCTAACGGCTTGGTCGATATGGGCATCCTGAGGCAATGTAGAAATTACCTTGTGTTTACTGACAACCAGTTAATTCTCACACAAACTGATACAGTATGTGGGAGTGTGACAGATAAATTTACACAACATCACTGGAGGCAAAGCTCTCATAAAAATACTCCTAATGTCAATAAGATTGTCAGTGGTACACATGCTGCACCCACCACACAGGCAGGAACTAAAGGTAGAGGTGTCTTTATTTACCTCAAAAATAAATATACTTCAAGGTCGGTCAGACAGGACAATGCACTTGAGCTGCTCGGTGTTCAAATCACCATAGGTAAAATCCAATACCATTTCCTTTATAGCTATATGTCACCCTCTATGACCCCGAAACCCATACTATGTATTTAAACATATCAGAAACACTAACCATCCAACTCAATACCATATTTATGGGAGACTTTAATCACCCCACTATTAATTAGGAATCCTATACGACATCAAATGTACATGCACAGAGATTCCTGGATTTTGCAAACACAAATTCCCTGGATCAGCTAGTCAATACACCAACCAGGAGTGCAACCATACTTGATCTGGTCCTCACTAGTATAGGAGAGTGCTGCACACTCCCTACTGTAATGTCTTTCCTGGTAAGGTCAGACCACAAAATGGTCTCTTTTGAAGTATAAATAAAACCTGGACCCTCAGCTAAACCTCGAATATTCAGGAACTATTCTACGGCTAACCTTCTGTTATTAAGTGAAAACCTGGCAAAATTTCAAGCCCCTATAAACCCTGAGAACACTTATGCCTATGCAGAACTGTTCACAGAAATCCTGTACAAGCACGTTAATAGCTGCATAGAGGCATCTGTACCCATTAGGAAGAAGTACAGAACTAACTCAAAACACAAGCCACCCTGGTGGAATCACAAAATCAATTCGATGTATAACAGGAGGAAGAAAATCATGGCAAAAATTAGGAGGTGCAACACCCAGCAGGATAAAAGCACTCTCCTTAAACCAAACAAACAACTCAGAGGACAAATAAAGTCTACCAGATTTGAAGTAAGTTTGGCCTCCTAGGCCAAGGACAACCACAAAGCATTCTTTAGCTATTTCTGCAACCTCAAAGGCAATACACAATTGTGTGCAGAGCTGATTGTAAATGGAGCCACCTATACTGAGCCAGAAGATATAGCAAACCTCCTGGCTGATAAATTCAGCTCTAGCTTTACTCCTCTCTCCCCCTCAACCTTCCCTCAGAAAATATCATCAAATATAACTCCCCCTACTATCACTAGGGAATAGGTCCTTAATGCTCTCTCTAAGACCAAGAACACTGCATCAATAAGACCAGACAATATCACAGGATGCCTTCTGAATAGTAAAATAATGACCTATCAGAGCCTCTGAAATTACTATTTAACTGTAGCCTCCAAACAGGCTTTGTGCCTCATGAATGGAGAAGGGCAGCAGTCATCTCTCTGCGCAAAGTTGGGCCATCTACAGACCCTGGAAACTACAGACCCATAGGTCTCACTAGTCTTATATGTAAAGCCATGGAAAGAATTATCATGGAGATGATCAACAGAGATATAGTAAACCTCCAGACACTGGAGCAAACCCAGTTTGGTTTTGTAAAGGGCAGATCATGCCTACTAAACTTGGTGGACTTCTTTGAGAAGATCACCAAAGCAATGGATGAAGGCAGAATCGTTCACACTGCCTACCTTGACCTGGCCAAGGCATTTGACACAATACCTCACTCAGGCATTGTTGGCAAATTCAAGAGGTTACGTATAAACCTGTATGTCACCCAGTGGATAGTCAACTGGCTCACAGATAGGACCCAGAAAGTTAGAATTGGGGAGTCCAACTCTACAAAGAGGCCAGTCACAAGTGGAGTCTCTCAGGGATCAGTACTTGGACCGCTCCTTTTTTGGCATTTACTTCTCAGAAGTCAAGGCCAATGTCAGTGGTCTCTGGCTGACTAAATTTTCAGATGATTGCAAATTAGGAGCTGTCATTGAATTTCACACTGACACAAATGTTCTCCAAGAGGGGACTGACACAGACAAACAACTGGTGTCAGAATCATGGACTAAAACTAAATGTCAAGAAATGCATAATAGCATCCTTTGGGAAGTCATCCAACCCTGGTAACTATCATATTGACAACACACCCCTTAGAGTTGACCCAGTAGTCAGGGACTTAGGGACACACATAGATAGTAATCTAGCCTTTGATCATTACATGTCTACAGTGGTGAGGAAATAATTCTATGTTGTGCAACTTATAAACAAAGGTATGGCATCCAAGTCCAAGGAAGTCATTGTTCCACTGTATTCGGCATTCATCAGACCTATCACTGAGTACAATGCCTCCTTTGGTATGTATCTAACCAGGCATATCCAACAACTGGAAGTCCACAGAGGATCCTCACTAAAAGAATACAGGGCATAAGTAATATGTCCTATGCAGACCGCCTCAAGGCCCTATCCCTGTATCCTATCTCCTACAGGCTTTTGAGGGGAGATCTATGCCTGGCATACAGGGAATTTTCAGACCCCACTCAGATGGACCTCGTGCATATCCACGAAACAAACAGTACCAAAATTACCCATTCTAAAGACTTAAACCTTGCCAGTGATATAAATAGGACCTGCTGGAGAGATAGCTATGTATCCCAGAGACTACCCCATCTATAGAATAGGCTCCCCATCCATGTGAAGCAGAGTTCCTCCCTAATCCAATTCAAGTGCAACTTGGACAATTGAATGGAAAACCGGAAATTCATCCCTGGTTTGGCACCTATGTCTCTAATGCAGACAGATAATTTGTAAATGGTTCATCTCCCAGGCCGATGCTTACACTTATCAAATGTATCAGAACTTGTCAGAGATTTGGGATGCATGGCTAGGCTTAAAAAGGCCCTTGTGGTTGTTAGCCTAGTACACATCTATGAACCTAAGATATATGTTGAAAATAAGGATGACTGAGCTAGGCTGATGACAAACCTTTTTAAAGAATTACATGGCAGACTTAAAACATCTGAGATTTTAGCAACAAGGTATTAATGTCCAATATATAAAAAAATGATACAAAAGACTCACAAAATGTATCATCCCATTGCCATCTTAGATATTTTTTGCCAAAATTCACACAATATAAACAGTGTTCAAAATATCTAGAATATTTAAACATATGTTCCAAAAACAATGAAACAGTAAAACACTGCAAACATAGCAAAGACAAGTTCTCTATTGAAATGCAGTTTATGACAGCACAAATATTTAATCCAATGCTATGATCTACTTAGATAAATAAAATATTTTGTAGTCCGGTTCTCAAAAGTATGAAGTTCCAAAAGAGAGAACTCGCCCATAGAAATCAATTTACCTTCCAGCAAAATAGATTGACTTTTGTTGCCTGCATTATTTTTAACAATGTAGCTGAAAAGTATACACTATTTAGACTACAGAGACTATACTGTATTTATAAACTCTGAAGTTGCTTTTGATTTAGTGAACAGGCATATACAAAAACTGTTCTTGCCCATTGGCATTGATAATTGTGAAATAAGTAGCATAAATTCCTAGGCTGAAAAAGGCTATGATCAAATGAAAGCTGTGGTTACTTATGAGAAAATTTTGATTGCTGAAGACTTGGCCTCTATGAATGAGACTCTATGTCCTCCAAATTGGGGCACGGTGAATATATCTTCACTGTATCTTGTATTAGATGAGTTTAAGCTCAAAAGAGGAGTTAGACAGGGTATGCCTTGATATTTCTCTTCTTTTAGATTTATGCTAATGATATTTTGATATCATGGAAATTATAGGTGGAGGTGTTCCTAAACTCGCAGGGTAGCTCTACCCCATATTGGGATATGCAGATAACTGTTTAGTCTTGACTTCATGCTCAGATATCGAAAGGCTACACTTGAAGTTTTTATGGAAAAAAAGTTTTAGTGATAAATGTTAGGAAAAATTTAAATGATTAAATACAGCATGAATAACAAATGTAAAACTATTTATCTGGAAGACAGGAGACTGTCGGTAAAATCTATTTTAATAGCTTTATTTAATTCTCCAAAAATATTCACTCTTGCTAGTAGATGTTAAGCTAAGAGGTATGACACCAGCCTTCTTGATTAAGGAGATATGGGCTAATAATGTCTAAAAATATATTTATCTCAGAATATAAAGTACTGATATTAGTGGATTGTCAGATTTTAGCTTTATCAAGAACAACAATGTGTTAAAAGTGTTTTCTGTAGGCTATATGGATGAGTAGAAGCAAAACCTAGATAGTGGAAAGAAATAATTGGAACAAGTCTGTTAGTCAAAGGAAATGATCATATGCTACATTATATAAGTATACTTCATTAATGACTTACTGAGTAAAGTAAATTATACAAAGTCTATGGTATGAAATATAAAATAATGACATTTTTGGATGTGAAGGATGTGCATAAGATTTTATGCACTGTCTTCAGTGCAATCACAATAACAAGTTTACCTTTATGAACTGCTTTCAAGAGACCTGTGTTCTGTTTGTTTGCAGTGTAAATCTATGGTTCAGCATGGGACTCTCTAGCTGTCAAAATGATAAATTATCCTAAAGGTGAATTAAATATCTGCTATTTGAAAAAAGTTCAAGATTTACCACATTTTGTTGGAGTGTCCTACATGCAGGCAGCTATGAGATACCGATCTTTTGGCACTAATTATAAAGCTGTTCCTTTGCACAATCAGACAGAATAAATGCACTTTTTCTCCATTAAAGAGCTGCAGTCTGTGTACAGGATTTCAACCAGATAAGTGGCCTATAGTTTTTGCAAGTCATTTGTTTAAAGTTATATATAAGGAGGGTTATTTGTAATGAAAAGTTTGATAATTTTACTGAAATACATTCATTCATTTGTGTAATTGAAACAATATGAAGTCAGAGCAATTTTAAATTTGAACCCACTTCCTTGGCCCTCGATCATCTGGATTCAGACACCTTACACCAAATGCATATGGGCTGGTCACAACTGCATAAGCTGCTGAACCAGAAATGTGTACCTACAGATGGTGTAGTCTGTCTGACTGCACCAAACACTCCTTACTGCTTATCTGTTGCTGAGCTTACAGAAGTGAGCAGCAACAACAGCACAAGAGTTAAAAAAAATAAGAAAAACACTACCTGCAACAAGGTTTTCTATGGTGCAAGCAAACATACTATCACAGATGCACTTGTCCTTCCTACTACAATGCAGTGACACAACAGAGTTCCTTTAAATTTTAGCATTAGACCTCCTTCATTACCATATTATGATAATGATCCTAGGTCTGACGTCTTGCTGAATGAGTGAAAAGCCTTATGAACTGATAGGTGGATGGACAGCAGATCATAGAAGAACATGCAATAATTACTTAGGTATGTCATATTCATCATACCTTACAAGGTAAATGTTCCCTGCTGACTATGTAGCACTGTCTTTCCTCACAGACTTAGTCTGCAGCAAGAACATGCATAGCACACCACTGCATATGCTCTAGAATGAACATGCATAGCACACCACTGCATACTCTGTAGCATGGACATGCATAGCACACCACTGCATACTCTGTAGTGTGAACATGCATAGCACACCACTGCATACTCTGTAGCATGGACATGCATAGCACACCACTGCATACTCTGTAGCATGGACATGCATAGCACACCACTGCATACTTTGCAGCAAGTACATGCATAGCACAGCATTGCATACTCTGTAGCATGGACATGCATAGCACACCACTGCATACTCTGCAGCAAGAACATGCATAGCACAGCACTGCATACTCTGTAGTGTGAACATGCATAGCACACCAGTGCATACTCTGTAGCATGAAAATGCATAGCACACCACTGCATACTCTGTAGCATGAACATGCATAACCCACCACTGCATACTCTGCAGCAAGAACATGCATAGCACAGCACTGCATACTCTGTAGCATGAACATGCATAGCACACCATTTCTGCCGCCAAGGGCAAATACTGCAAAGTAAATGCTGCAGGATGTCTGGACATTAAATCATCTGTATTCTCCTTCCTTTTATGATATACTTCAAACTTTATATTTTATGATAGGACTATAAACATGCTATCTACAACTTGCTATGTGATGAACTATCAAAATTTATTTATGACTGCACCTCCCCTAACCTTAATACAATAGCAAGCTACACTAAGGAATTCTACACCCATTTAGAAAAAATGCATAGAACTAACAGTCCCTAACAGGACCAGGTATCATGGGAAATTAAAAAAAAAAACCCTTGTAGCTTACCATCATAAATAAACCATACAACAAAAGAAAGAAACTCCTTAAATTGGGAGGTACTATAATGTTTAAAGTGTTTACCTAATAGACACAAAGTGCAGGGTTTGATTCTCACATGGGATAATGGGCTAGGCTTAAAATGGTCCACAAGGGCAGTTAGCGTAGTACTAATCTATAAAACCCAAATTTTGTATGCGTAATATCAAAAACCTGAATAACACTATCAAGTCCAGTAAAGCAACATATGAAGTCAAAGGTAATTAAAATTATTCTTCAGCTATGTTGGAAAACTACAAAATACCCCACATTGGTCAGAACTTCTTGATAATAGTGCCTAGTACTCTGACCCAACTGACTTTGCCAATACCATTGCAAACAAATTTAGTGCCAACTTCACCCCTGAGAGTTGTATTCAAAGTTCCAAAAATCTAAAGATCATTTATTGAAAGTGTTAACCGTGGCCAAAAATGCTTAATCTGTGTCACCTGACCTGGTTGCTTAATACTGCTAAACATGTCCTTGCAGATGCACTCCTCAACTGTTTAACTTAAGTTTTGCTACTGTTTTTGTCCCTGATGAGCGGTACACAGCATTCTGAGGTTTCTCCCGTAAGGGTGGCCTTCAGCTGTCCCAGGTAATTACAGACCTATCAGCCTTACAAGCCTTATCTGCAAAGCCATTGGATGTAGATAACTGACATAATAAAATGTGATATCAAGAATTTTGTTAGATATGACTCACAACAATTTGGCTTTAGGAAGGGTGGAACCTATTTAATCTGGTAAATTTCTTCAAAAGAGATACAGATGCAATAGAAGGTGGCCATGTGGTGCATGCAGCATATCTTGACCTGGCAAGACATTCAACACCATTGCCCATGCTGGCATCATATACAAAAGTTAAATGCTTTAAAAAGAAACCCATATGTGGTAAGATGGACAGCAGACAAGCTGAAAGACAGAATCTACACAGTGCAAGTTAGAGGTGTCAATCAGAAAGTATGAAAGTAGTTAGTGTTGGCCCTTTGGGCTCTGCTGGGACCTTTTCTATTTGATATTTATTTCTCAGATCTCCCTGCAGACAGACAAGACCAGTGGCTTAAAAAAAGTTTTGCATACTGTTGAAAACTGGGAATTGTTTTTAAGGCAACCTATGACACCCAAAGCCTCCAGAATGAAATCTCCCTAGTAAATTCTTGGTATAATAAAAATTAACTTGTTTTTGTACAGGATGGCAGATTAGTAGAAATTGCTACTGTTTTCTTACAAAAAATGTTAAAAGGCATAGTATCATCACTTTTTGTAGACACCTACTTCCCTCATCATATGACTAGATAACACATTACTACAAAACAGAAATGCATTTAGGGACTCAGGTACTTGGGTTCATAGCTCCCTTTCTTTTGATCATTAATTGACAACATTTGTCAGGAAATCCTTTTTATTTAAACAAGCCAATTGCCAAAGGAATGTCATTAAGGTTTAAAGACATAATTATGCCATTATACTTAGCATTGCTAAGGCCAGTTATTTAGTACAGTGTCTCCTGAAGGTATCTGACTAAACATGTTAAATGGAAAGACTCCAAAGGTTCCTAACCGAAAAGATCACAGGCCTAAAGTCCCTGACCTACCAAGAGAGACTGGAAACCCTATACTAATCTGCCATCCTGTACAAATTTGACATTCACATATCCATGACTATAAAAAAAGTCCACAAAAAACTAGGAGCGTTATACAGAAATAAGCAATTTCTCACCAAAGCAGCAAAGATTTCAATAGCAAATTCCCACCTTATCTCCACCCTACTTTATGCCTCTCCAATATATACCAACCTAAGGCAATGTGATCTAAACAAGCTAGAGACCTGCTACAACAAAATCACCAAATTCGCCACAGGGGCATCCTACCGTAGTCACCACTGTCTCTCACTTACTGAACTGGGCTGGCTTGAACTCCCTCACCTCCTTCAGTGGTATCAACTCTCACTCGCCCACAAACTAGTAAACCATCCACTAAATGTCCCATCCCTCCAGAATCTACTCCAACCCTGTCGCACCACCAGACCACTAAGATCCAGCAGCAAAAGTCACTTGCAGATCACTAAAGCCAATAACTCTGCTGGTGAAGCACTATTCTCTTGCACCATAGCCAAATTATGGAACTCACTCCCACCCACAATTACCTCCATACCATCATGCACCCACTTCAAAACTTTACTAAAAGCGCAACTAAAAACATGCTGGCTATGCCCTTGCAACTCCCACTCTAATATCATCCACCCCATCCAACCACTACCTTTCTTTTCACTCCACTAACTACCTTGATTATAGCAAGCTCAGATGCTCATAAGCCAGTACTTATTATACAGCACAAACTTCTTCTTCTTGTAACATTTCTTAATGTCTGGTATGCACTTCACAGATAAAGATTCTAGTTGTCTACTGATGTACTATGTTCTTCATCTGTAAATATGTTGTAAGTAATTGCTATGTAAATTGTTATTCACTATGTAATCCAATGTATATACTGTCTGTTTATTTTAACTGCGGAGCTTTTCTCCTCGGGCCTCCGCTGAAAATAGACTTACGTCCAGTCGGACACTCCCGGTCAACAAATTTAAATAAAATAAAATAAATAAAATAAAATAAATACCTTTATTCAGTGTCTTATAGATTTTTGAAGGGACATCACTGTGTTGCATACAATGCCATTAGAGACCCAATTGTCCTGGACTTCCTGTTGCTCTTCAGCTCCAGCGTCTCCACCAGTACTGGAACCAGGGACCTAAATCTTCATCAACAGATAAATAAAACACAATGAAGGGACAGATTTATAATGCAGCACCTCCCAAACCTCTGAAATAAACATTCCCTGCATGTTAGGCAGTGTGACTCACTATCTTCTTTTAAACAAAAACTAGATGACTGGATAAGTATTCATGAATTTACTCCAGGACTGACCAGTATGGCCATCCTGGACAAAGGAGGTGTAGCCTGAAGGAGGGTAATAGCAAGGTGAAAATAATTATGAGACTCAGTGGCCTTAGAATGACTCTATAAAATAGAAAATACTGTGGTTGCAAAGTTCCCATATTGTGATCTATGACCAGAATAAATGAATCACTATCACTATAGATGGAAATGCCCATAGCTCCATGTTATTGTTAATATATCATTTTTTGGCAGTGAGTGTGCATGCTGCAGTTGGTTAGTGACTTAATCAGGATTAGTCCTTCTGTTTTGTGCCCACTGAAAATTTTTCAGGCTCAGAATATGTCATTGTAATTTCTTCAGTGAGACATTTGCTCACTGTTTGCCTGGCTTCTAGATGGGTCCGACTTCATTCCCAGCCTGCACTTCATTTGATTAGTGATGAGAGGGATTCTGCTATAATTGAGAAATCAGGTTCAAATCATGCACAGTATTTAACTATGCCTAAGGGACTTCTTATGGCTATAGAATCTACAGGTGGATGATATCAATCACTCTATCAGAATCAGGTAAGTTACCACCTTTAGAAAACATAAAACATAATATTTAAGTATTGGCTTATTTATTTAGTTGTTTGTTTGGTTATTATTTATTCAATTTGGTAACCAAGGAAGAGTGTTGATCTAAATGGGCATATTTCAGTCTCATCCGAGACAAATATAAATGGCACCAGATGAGCAAGTTAACAAGAAGTATTATGACTCAACAAAAGGTTTATATGATGTCTTTATGTTTTTATCTTGGTATGGATTTATATTATGTCATTTAAACTAGTCTTTGTAATGATTAATTTAGCATGAAAATGAATCAATGGTGATTGGTTCTTTTTTAATTAAATGCATTATATAATGAAAGCATACAATGAGTCCTTTAGTTCTGATGAAGTCCCAATTCTAGAGGACAACATCAGTAAACCTTTTGAGAATAAAACTTTTTTTGCAGTAACTTGAGTCCTTGACTGGTTTTGAGCCAAGTGGTGTATGGTTATTAGTTATACTTGGCCAGTACATTTTTGTGGTACTACATCTTTCGTAACCTTCTCGTTAACCTGTGATGGTTTCCCATTATCTTCCTTCTTCTCTTGCTTACCGTTGCTTCATTCTTATCCACAATATTTCCTTCTGAAGAAAAATTCTCCTCCTCACTTGACTCTTTCTCCTGCCTCTTATTGTTTTAGAGTTGAAACTATATGGCACTTTGTTATTTAACCCCAAGACTTCTAAAGTGTTCTCAACAGCAACATCTTTTGTTATTATTAAATTCCTACTACTGTCATTCACAATGTCAAGCTTTGTGAGATTAGTAGTTTGACTTTCACAATCTACACATTTTTTCTGGATCCTAACTACTTCATATCATTTAGTCAAGTACTTGCATTTTTTACAGATTATTCTATTTTGTTCTATAAAACATGTACTGTCAGCATACATATCACATACTGCACATTTCCAAGTCATCCTTTCCCCAAGTTGACTGTGTAAATAAAAACAATCGGGTCTATATTAGAACATCGAAGTTTCACAACTTCGAATGTTCTAATATTGACCCCTATTCAGTGAATGCTGAAAATAGTGAAGCTGTAGAAAACCAAATTTTTTCCCAGGGAAAGAATACAGTTGTCCGTTTCTGTCGCTTCGCTATTTTCAGCAATGTGGTGGAACATTACGGGTCGGGTTCAGGTAAGTGTATGATTGTGTGGACGTGAGGGTTAGGGCGGGTTAGGTGAATTAAGGTTAGGGCGCGGGTCAGGTAAGTGTGCGATTGTGTGGACATGAGGGTTAGGGCGGGTTAGGTGAGTTAGGGTTAGGGCGCGGGTGAGTGTGCAATAGTGACGGACCTTAGGGTTAGGGTTTGGGTTAAGGTAAGTGAATAGTTAGTGGTGTATGTACAGTTTAGTGTAGGGTTAGATGTAAGGTTTTAGGTGTATGTGTGTGGATTGCTGTTTGTTTGGTGTGCTTGTGTTGTGTGTATGTGTTTCAGAACAGCAAATTTTTTCCCTAGGAAAAAATTTGCTGTTCTGAATGCTCGATGTTGTCAGTGTTCGCTGAATAGGGGTCGATATTAGAACATTCGAAGTTCTGAAACTTTGATGTTCTAATATAGACCCAAACAATCAAATTACTCCATTTAATACTTAATAAAAGGACAAACAACCCAGAAAACGGACATGTTGTTCCTTCCTTGTTATCTACCATCATCATCATCTTCCATCAGAAAACTTTGAATTTTCAGGGTCCACATCGAGGAAAAAAAAAAAGATCTAAAATCTATTCTGGACTGGTAAGCTCTTCCGTCCCCCCCCCCCCCTCCAGCTAGAGTCATCATACCATCATAGGCAAAGGTTCATTATTGGTCCAGATGGAATATATATGGACTCTCACTAACAGCCACTACAACAATGAAGACCACTGCAACCTTCCAATCACATTTTAACAAAAGCTGTAACTTCATAGCCAACCTCCCCAAACAAGAGCAAGTCTGCTTCTCTATTAAGAAAGATAATTCTCTGCTCATAAGACAAAGAACCGACCTTTTACAAGACTCTTTAGTCTTTCAGATGCTGTATCATTCTCAGAGCCACCTCAGCTAAACTGTTTCCTTTCACCCCTACATACAGCCTAGAAAATCAATCTCTGTCAAGGCTGGCTCTACAAACACCCAGAACAAAGCTACACTACACCAACCACGAAGTCAGTCAAACTATAAACTATGACAGAAGCTCACCTTTTTTTAAAGGATAGCCCCACCTACAGTGAATTCAAGCTACAATATAAATCATACCTGGTTAAAGAGAAGAAATGCAAATGCCTTTTGTCAGACCAGATAATTTCTCCAAATGTCCCATATATCTGTCTTCTTGTCAAACTTGACTCTCTACTTTCAGTTGGCTGCAACTAATATATATATATATATATATATATATATATATATATATATATATATATATATATATATATATATATATGTGCATTGCTGTCATCAGTATCCAGTATAATTTCTCTTATTATCTTCTGGAATAATTTCTTTTAGAGTTAATTTCCACATCCCTTATGTATATTGTTTATATTTTCTTTTATTGCCACTTTGTAGTAACATTCATATATAGTTACTGTTTGTATACTGTATTCCCATTAATGTATTCTGTACTATGCCTTTTATGCTATTTAACTTGTTGTATCTATGCAACACAGCTGGGCCTGAAATTGGTCTCTCTTGATCAGAGCTATAGCCTGGTAAGCAAACACTAATAAATAAATAAATTAAATAAGAAAGTAGAGGCTAAATCAAGTGGGGCTAAATCTAAAGCTTGATTCTCTGTGTCCTTACTCATACTTGGGCATGTGGGTAAATGAGTGGTGCTGGGGGTGGTGGATTGAGGGTAGAGTGAGGTGTTTATTGTATTTATACCTACATTAGGGATCAACATGTTTGAACCATAAAAAGCACAACTGGAAAATGGACTTTGGACTTTACATGCCTTATTATTTAATTATATTTACATGACCTGCTGACTGAGGTCAGCTGTTTCATGCTGTTCCTTACATGCTATCTCAAAAACCAAGACTGTGAACGCCATCCATCACTGGGAACCATGCACTGTTACTCACCTGGTAATCAATCACTCAGTCACTCATTTAAGTAGCCAGTCACTCAGCTACTGCCTTTGAACACAGCCATTAGCATCATGCATGGAGCATTTCATCTTTAATTTTACTAGGTGGAGGCACCAAGAAGAGTTACTCATATTTTTCCAGCTTAATTAAATATTCATATTTGCTGTTATTAGTTTGTCTGCACTGTTTTTAACTGAAGTATTTCCAGTATAATGTTGCCATATTAGAAATATTTAACCTTCCCACTGAACAGATGGACTCATAGACAAATACCAGACTAGCTGCCCTTGCAGGCTATCTTAGCCTTGCTAATTTCCTTCAAAGGTGAGAATCAAAATTAGGTACCTTGTGTCCATGAGAAAACACCTTAACCATTATACTAATCCACAAAGTACTATATTTATTTATTTTTTTTAGTTAACTTTTATTTACCAGGAAAGTCTGACTGGATCAGGAACCCATTTTCAGTGGAGGCCCGGGAAGAAAAGCTTCGAATTGTACAAGAAAGTTTTATATATTGTTTTACTTATTATGCATGAATAAGGAAGTTTGATATTATACATGAACAAGGTATTGGCAAGTATTAAATCATAAATAAACACGTAGGGCATACAAAATAAGTCCAAAGAGGTAGATACAAATAATAATAAAAACATGTGCTACACTAGTTAGAGTAACAGAAAAAAGATTACACTTTTTTTATCAGGTAGGATTGAGGTAGAGCATGGGAGTGAGGCAGGAGATTGGAAAGTTAGAAGCAAGAATATGTTTTAGAAGAATTGTACAGTAGGATGGGAATAGTTAAGGATGTAGAAATATGCAGTGTTTCTTAGAACGTATGGTCCAGTATGGTCAAGCCAGATATTTAAATATATATGTATATAATACACAATGAAAAAGTTGGGAGGCAAAACACAGATCTGTTGTGCCTTGTATAAGCTATCATTGACCTGCTTGCAACAATATCACCTCCTGTCTCAGGAGAAACATGGATTTTGGTCAAGAAGAAGCATAATGTCTGATCTGTGCACTCTCACTAATGAAATTCTGATAAATATGGAGAAAGGAGATGTCACTGGTGTTCTGTTCACTCATCTCACATGTCCCTTCGACCTGCTTGACCATCCTGTACTTCTTCACATTTGATCCAAATATGTATCAATACATGAACTGCTGCCTGGTTCAAAGACTTCCTTTCCACATGAATCTTGAAGATAAAATCCAGATACTTACTTCCATAGATAATCCTATGCAAGCAAAAGTCCATCATAGTACCATTTAATTAAAAAAAAAACAATCACCGTTGATTCATTTGCAAACTAAATTAATCATTACAAAGACTAGTTTAAAATGACATAAAATAAATCCACATCAAGATAAAAACATAAATGCATCACATAAAAAACATGAAACATTTAGAAAATATATAAAAAACTTGCTTACATCACGAAAATGAATAGTAATAAAAAGAGTAAAAGAATTGTAAAGAACTCAACACCTATAATTTTGCTGCCCTCAGCTTCAACAAGCTGGTTAAAGAGACAGCATCATCCAACCCAGGCTTCTCATTTGCATTCAGTCGCATTTGCCATAGTAATTCCCTATATTCTACTGTGCTTTCCC
The DNA here is from genome assembly GCF_019279795.1 of Protopterus annectens. Taxonomy (NCBI): domain Eukaryota; kingdom Metazoa; phylum Chordata; order Ceratodontiformes; family Protopteridae; genus Protopterus; species Protopterus annectens. The sequence continues at coordinate 1,565,464,625 of NC_056744.1, forward strand.
AGGGGCCATCCCCTGGGTTCTTAACCATCTGTTCTAAGGCAGTCATCACCTTCTTGTGACTTCCATCATAACAATACCCATAAATCCTTTTTGGAAGTGACTGCTTGTTTTTTCCCATATAAAATGAATAACTGGCAGATTAGTAAACTCTTTAGGAGAACTGGAAGCTGCATGACCATTTCCTATGTTGGAATCAACCAAAATGTTAGGGGAACAACGAAGTTGCTGATTTAACATTTTAATGAGCATGGTTAAATCTCCAATAAGGGAAGACGACACCACCACTCCAGCTTTACATGAACCAGTATCTTTTGTAGCGCAGGACTGCTCGAATAACTTGGGACTGGACATAGTACTAAAATGACCCACAACCACAGAAATGTTCTGGCCAAGTATACAACTAATAACCACACAGTGCTTTGCTCAAAACCAGTCAAGGACTCAATTTATTTATTTATTTTATTTATTTATTTATTTACATTTGTTGTCCGGGAATGTCCGACTGGACGCAGGTCCATTTTCAGCGGAGGCCCAGGGAGAAAAGCTCCACAAATTAAAATATTACAGACATAGTTACAGATGAAGAATTCTAGCAATTAAAATATTACAAACATAGTTACAGATGAAGAACATAGTACATTCAGTAGATAACTAGCATCTGTTCTATCCACGAAGTCATAGAAGATATTAACAACTGTTACAATAAGAAGTTACTGCCATATAATAAGTAGATAGGTATGGAAGTATCAGAGCTTGCTGTAATCAAAGGTAGTTTGTGGGGTGGAAGAGAGGTAGATGGAGTGGGAAAAGTTAGAGGAGAGAGTTACAAGGGCATAGCCGGCATGTTTTTAGGTGCGCTTTAAGTAAAGCTTTGAGGTGGGTGCATAATGGTAGAGAGGTTATTGTGGGGGGGGGGGGTGTTCCATAATTTGGCTATAGCACTGGAGAATAGTGCTTCTCCTGCAGTGTTATTGGCTCTAGTAACCTGTAATTGATTTTTGTTGCTGGATCGTAGAGGTCTGGTGGTGAGATAGGGCTGTAGATACTGGAGGGATGGGACCTTTAGAGGATGGTTAACCAGTTTGTGGGTGAGTGTGAGTTGATACCATTGAAGGAGGTGAGGGAGTTCTAACCAATCTAGTTCAGTAAGTGAGAGACAGTGGTGACTGTGGTAAGATGCCCCGGTGGCGAATTTGGCGATTTTGTTGTAGCAGGTCTCGAGTTTATTTAGATCACATTGGCTTAGGTTGGTATATATTGGAGAGGCATAAAGTAGGGTGGAGATAAGGTGTGAATTTGCAACTGAAATCTTAGCTGCTTTGGTGAGGAGTTGTTTATTTCTGTATAAGGCTCCTAGTTTTTGGTGGACTTTGTTTATGGTCATGGATATGTGAATGTCAAATTTGAGATTGTTGTCTATTTCAACTCCTAGCAATCTGGTGTGATATGTTAGGTGGATAGTGGTGTTGTCTTTTCCTGTAATGTTAAAGTGAGAGTTGTTTTGTGTATGTTTGGTGGGTTTGAAGATGAGGAGTTTAGTTTTGTTTGGGTTGAGTATTAACTGGGCATCGAATAGCCAAGTTTCAACAGAGGAAAAGGCATGCTGTGTGACCTTTTAGTGTTCGGGTAGGGACTGGGTAGAGCAGATAATGGTTGAGTCATCTGCATATTGTATGAGTGTGCCATGTTTGGTGGCAGAGGCTAGATTACTGGTGAAAATAGAGAAGAGTAGGGGTCCAAGGATGGATTCCTGGGGAACACTAATAGAGATGGGTAGTTGGGGAGATATGTCATTTTGCCATACAACAGATTGCTGGCGGTCAGACAGGTAACTTTGAAACCAGTTGGTGACTGATTGAGAAAGGGATAGGTTATTGAGTGCAGAGAGGAGTTGTTTGTGCGGGACAATGTCAAATGCTTTAGATAGGTCTAGGAAAGTAGCAGAGGAGAGATGGCCATTGTTTTTATGGTGAAGGATAGTGTTAGCAAAAGAGAGTAAGGCAGTGGTGGTGCTATGGTTTGGTCGGAAACCATGTTGAGTATTAGAAAGGAGGTTGGTAGTAAGGAGGTAGTCTGAGAGATTTGAGAGTGAATGCATCTCTTTAGTATTTTGGAGAGTGGGGATAGAATCGCTATGGGGCAGTAGTTGGTTAGATCTGTGGAGGGGCTGCCTTTGTGAAGGGGAATGATGTGTGATGTTTTCCATAGTGTAGGGACATAGCATTCTGACAGAGATTGGTTAATCAAGATGGATACTGGGTAGGCTAGGACGTCAGCTGCAATTTGTAGGAATTCACTTGGGAGGTTGTCTACTGCTAATTTTGTGTGTTTAAGTTTAGTTAAGAGTTTTCTTATGTTGGAGGTAGGAATGGGAGAAAATGAGAAGAGTGTGGGGAGATTACCGGGTGAAGGTGTGGGGTGTAGGGGAGGGGGTTGTGTTGTCTGGGGAGATTACTGGGTGAAGGTGTGGGGTGTAGGGGAGGGGGGTTGTGTTGTCTACCTAGTGATAGTATGGTTTGTGTGAAGTGTGTGTTGAATGAAGTAGCAATATTTTCTGAGGAGTGAAGAATGTTAGGTGTAGGGGTATTGATTTTTACCTGGGTGGAGGATGGAGTTTATGGAGGTCCAGAATTGTTTGGCATTGTGTTGGGAGGAGTTGAGGGCAGACTGGTAGTATTGGGTTTTGTCCTCCTTTATTAGCTTTTTGACTCTATTGCTTAGTTCTATGTATTTCTCTCTAGCTGAGCAGGTTTTGGTTTTGCGCCAGTGTTCCCAGGCTTTATCTTGGTTTTTCATTTCTGCCTTGTGGTTTTCTGTAGTCATGGGGAGGGTTGGGCTTTGGTTCTGGTAAGTCTTATGGGGGCATGGTTATTTAGGATGCTTAGGAAGGTAGTATTGAAAAATTGGACTGGGTCATCTAGGCTGAGGTAATTTAGATGGTGCCAGTTACATTCTTTGAGGGATGAGATGAATGTGATTGGGTTAAAGTGTATTTTTTACGTATTTGACAGTAGATGACCGGTTTAACTTGATATAGGTGTTTTTTGAGTAGGAATGTTGGGGAATGATCACTGAGGCTATCTGATAGGCAGCCTGCTATTATTCTCAAAAAAGGGTAATTGGAAGGTTTTTGAAAGTAATCTAGAGTTAATGGAGAAGGTGGGTGACCAACCTCTATTTGAGGTTTAATAATTTAAAAGAAAAAATTGAAAAAGTAACTTATAGTAGCACTGATGGTTGTAGTGGTTTAAGGAAAAGCACCAGGCAGTGTGGAGCCTGCAGACAATGTAGTTTTGTTTATGAAGGGGATGTTATTAGATTATGTAGCATAGGCTATGCTTTTTGTTTCCATCAAAGTTTGAATTTTAAAACTTTGGGAGCTGTATATCTGACATTTTGTAATTTTTTGTTATTCATTTTATATGGGAAAAAAATGAGTGGTCACTTCAAAAAGGATTTATTAGCATTGTTATTATGTCAACCACAAGAAGGAGATGAACACCTTATATAGGCATAGTATTGGCTGTGTGGAGAATAAAAAATATTATTTTTTCATTTTAGAACAGGTGGTCAAGAACCCAGGGGGCAGTCCCTGAGAATGCACTCTAGAATATAAGGAATTACTATGGCAAATGCAAGCGTAAAGCCAGGATTGAATAATGCTGTCTCTTTAACTAGCTTGTTGAAGTTGAGGGCAGCAAAATTATAGGTTTCTCATTTAGGTGCTTTGCATTTCAATTCTTTTATTCTTTTTATTACTATTAATTTTCATGATATAAGCAAGCTTTATATCATATTCTAAATGTTTCACGTTTTTATATGATGTATTATGTTTTTATCTTGGTATGGATTTATATTATGTCTTTTAAACTAGGCTTTGTAATGATTAATTTAGCATGAAAATGAATCAATGGTGATTGACTTTTTTTTTTAATTAAATGCATTATATAAAGGTAGCATAAGATGAGTTATTTAGCTCTGATGAAGTCCCGATTGTAGGGGACAAAAGCACTTAACCTTTTGAGAATAAAACTTATTTTTGCAGTAACTTGAGTCCTTGACTGGTTTTGAGCCAAGTGGTGCGTGGTTATTAGTTATACTTGGCCAGTACATTTTTGTGGTACTACGTCTTTCGTAACCTTCTCGTTAACCTGTGATGGTTTCCTATTGTCTCCCTTCTTCTCTTGCTTACCGTTGCTTCATTCTTATCCACAATATTTCTTTCTGAAGAAAAATTCTCCTCCTCACTTGACTCTTTCTCCTGCCTCTTATTGTTTTAGAATTGAAACTATTTGGCACTTTGTTATTTAACCCCAAGACTTCAAAAGTGTTCTCAACAGCAACATCTTTTGTTATCATCAAATTCCTCCTACTGTCATTCACAATATTAAGCTCTGGGAGGGTAGCAGTTTGACTTTCACAGTCTACACATTTTTTTTATCCTAACTACTTCATATCATGTATTCAAGTACTGGCATTTTTTACAGATTATTATATTTTGTTCTATAAAACCTGTACTCTCAGCGTACATATCCCATACTGTACATTTCAAGTTATCCTCTCTCCAAGTTGATTGTATAAACAAAACCAATCAAATTGCTCCATTTTATACTTAAAAGGACAAACAACCCAGAAAACTGACATTTTGTTCCTTCCTTGTTATCTCCCATCACCACTATCTTCCATCAAAAATTACAATTCCTCATTCAGAACATTATTAAATATGAGCAGACATACAAACACATTCACCCAAGAGACTTTAATCATCTTTTGTGGTCCTAATTTTAATAATTTCACTGAATGCCTTGCAGACCTAGACTTTATACAGTCCATAACAGTCCAAGCTGTCCTAACCCTCATGCAAATCATCTCTCTGTGCTTGACCTGTTAATAACAAAACAATAATACACCAACATTCACAGCCTCACTATCAGATATTCTCCTGGGCTGCTATCCTTCAAATCCAAATTAGAAAATAATATTGCCGATCTAAAATCTTACCACTCAGCTTTAGACTGGACTGCCATTCTCTCCTCTTGAGACCCAAACTCCAATTCTGAAGAACTTAGTTATCATACAGAATTTGCAAGACAAATTATTTCCACTAATTTCTCAACTTTTTAGACAACAAATCAATCAACTGGCTTACAAAAGAACTTTAAACACTTCTTAAATCTAAAACATGAAGCCTAGCACAACTGGAAGAACACTCCTTTCCTCTCCACTTGTTCACATTTCCCCACTGAATGAAACCTTGTCAAACAACTCATCAGAAGACACAAAGTTTCTTGACAAACATCTTACCTTAGGTAACTCTCCCTGACTGTCCTAGCATGAAGTTATCCATCACAGGGCATCATTCAATGCACCTAAGGGCATCGTTCCATATCAGATTTCTTCACCGATTTCAGTAAACTTCCATCATTCCCATACTCCGCTTCATCTCCTCACCCACAGCCTGACTCCCATCCCTTTTATCTCTCTTCCTTCTACTTCAAACTACTCCCAAAGCAATTCAGAACCTTATGGAAAATATTCATGCAGTTGCCCCTCCTGGCTTAGATGATTTGGCTTCTTGATTCCTGTACCACTGCAGAGACTTTATAATCATCCCTTACTTTACAACAGCTTATGCCTCACATTGAAACATCCTACATGGGGAAATCAGCACTGGTTAGGATGCAGTCCAAAGCCTAAGCCCACTAAACCTATCAATTACGTGACACACACACACACACACACACACACACACACACACACACACACACACACACACACACACACACACACACACACACACACACTGCATTGCTCACTTCTGTCCAATTTCAATTTTACCTGCACTTGATAAAATTCTAAAGAAAATCATAAGCTATCATTGACCTGCTTGCAACAATATCACCTCCTGACTCAGGAGAAACATGGATTTTGGTCAAGAAGAAGCATAATGACTGATCCGTGCACTCTTACTGATGAAACTCTGCTAAATATGGAGAAAGGAGATGTCACTGGTGTTCTGTTCACTCATCTCACATGTCCCTTCGACCTGCTTGACCATCCTGTACTTCTTCACATTTGATCCAAATATGTATCAATACATGAACTACTGCCTGGTTCAAAGACTTCCTTTCCACATGAATCTTGAAGATAAAATCCAGATACTTACTTCCACATATTATCCTATGCAAGCAAGAGTCCATCATGGTACCATTCTGACCCCACTTTTTCTCTATTTTTATAAAAAAAAATTCCCCCTCAGCTCTTCACAATAATCTTAATCTCCTCTTAATATTATATGCAGATGACATGGTCATTCATTTGTTTATCCTTAGTCTTACTGAAATACAAAAGTAACTCCAAGAAGACTTTCTAACACTAAATTCCAGGCTTATTATGAGGAAACTGCTTAATCTAAATAAAAGTAAATTTATGACTTTTGGTACACATCACAAACTGACAAAATACCGTAAAATCCTAAACATAACAGACCACAATAAACCCTGTACCTTCAAATACCAAACTTTGAATTTTCAGGGTCCACATCGAGGAAAAAAAAAAAGATCTAAAATCTATTCTGGACTGGTAAGCTCTCCCGTCCCCCCCCCCCCCCCCCTCCAGCTAGAGTCATCATACCATCATAGGCAAAGGTTCATTATTGGTCCAGATGGAATATATATGGACTCTCACTAACAGCCACTACACAATGAAGACCACTGCAACCTTCCAATCACATTTTAACAAAAGCTGTAACTTCATAGCCAACCTCCCCAAACAAGAGCAAGTCTGCTTCTCTATTAAGAAAGATAATTCTCTGCTCATAAGACAAAGAACCGACCTTTTACAAGACTCTTTAGTCTTTCAGATGCTGTATCATTCTCAGAGCCACCTCAGCTAAACTGTTTCCTTTCACCCCTACATACAGCCTAGAAAATCAATCTCTGTCAAGGCTGGCTCTACAAACACCCAGAACAAAGCTACACTACACCAACCACGAAGTCAGTCAAACTATAAACTATGACAGAAGCTCACCTTTTTTTAAAGGATAGCCCCACCTACAGTGAATTCAAGCTACAATATAAATCATACCTGGTTAAAGAGAAGAAATGCAAATGCCTTTTGTCAGACCAGATAATTTCTCCAAATGTCCCATATATCTGTCTTCTTGTCAAACTTGACTCTCTACTTTCAGTTGGCTGCAACTAATATATATATATATATATATATATATATATATATATATATATATATATATATATATATATGTGTGCATTGCTGTCATCAGTATCCAGTATCATTTCTCTTATTATCTTCTGGAATAATTTCTTTTAGAGTTAATTTCCACATCCCTTATGTATATTGTTTATATTTTCTTTTATTGCCACTTTGTAGTAACATTCATATATAGTTACTGTTTGTATACTGTATTCCCATTAATGTATTCTGTACTATGCCTTTTATGCTATTTAACTTGTTGTATCTATGCAACACAGGCTGGGCCTGAAATTGGTCTCTCTTGATCAGAGCTATAGCCTGGTAAGCAAACACTAATAAATAAATAAATTAAATAAGAAAGTAGAGGCCAAATCAAGTGGGGCTAAATCTAAAGCTTGATTCTCTGTGTCCTTACTCATACTTGGGCATGTGGGTAAATGAGTGGTGCTGGGGGTGGTGGATTGAGGGTAGAGTGAGGTGTTTATTGTATTTATACCTACATTAGGGATCAACATGTTTGAACCATAAAAAGCACAACTGGAAAATGGACTTTGGACTTTATATGCCTTATTATTTAATTATATTTACATGACCTGCTGACTGAGGTCAGCTGTTTCATGCTGTTCCTTACTTGCTATCTCAAAAACCAAGACTGTGAACGCCATCCATCACTGGGAACCATGCACTGTTACTCACCTGGTAATCAATCACTCAGTCACTCATTTAAGTAGCCAGTCACTCAGCTACTGCCTTTGAACACAGCCATTAGCATCATGCATGGAGCATTTCATCTTTAATTTTACTAGGTGGAGGCACCAAGAAGAGTTACTCATATTTTTCCAGCTTAATTAAATATTCATATTTGCTGTTATTAGTTTGTCTGCACTGTTTTTAACTGAAGTATTTCCAGTATAATGTTGCCATATTAGAAATATTTAACCTTCCCACTGAACAGATGGACTCATAGACAAATACCAGACTAGCTGCCCTTGCAGGCTATCTTAGCCTTGCTAATTTCCCTTCAAAGGTGAGAATCAAAATTCGTACCTTGTGTCCATGAGAAAAACACCTTAACCATTATACTAATCCACAAAGTACTATATTTATTTATTTTATTTAGTTAACATTTATTTACCAGGAAAGTCTGACTGGATCAGGAACCCATTTTCAGTGGAGGCCCGGGAAGAAAAGCTTCAAATTGTACAAGAAAGTTTTATATATTGTTTTACTTATTATGCATGAATAAGGAAGTTTGATATTATACATGAACAAGGTATTGGCAAGTATTAAATCATAAATAAACACGTAGGGCATACAAAATAAGTCCAAAGAGGTAGATACAAATAATAATAAAAACATGTGCTACACTAGTTAGAGTAACAGAAAAAAGATTACACTTTTTTTATCAGGTAGGATTGAGGTAGAGCATGGGAGTGAGGCAGGAGATTGGAAAGTTAGAAGCAAGAATATGTTTTAGAAGAATTGTACAGTAGGATGGGAATAGTTAAGGATGTAGAAATACACAGTGTTTCTTAGAAAGTATGGTCCAGTATGGTCAAGCCAGATATTTAAATATATATGTATATAATACACAATGAAAAAGTTGGGAGGCAAAACACAGATCTGTTGTGCCTTGTTTTTCAAGGAGGTTGCTGAACTGCAAGACAGATAGATTGATAGACAGATAAACCTACATTTGATAAAGTATCTAAGAATGTTACTAACCATAAAGTGCATTAGCCCTGATTACAGACCTGCAGTAGGCAATATTATCTAGAAAATAAACCAGATGCTGTTGATACTGCCAACATATGATTCTAGTTTGTAATAAATCTTTGGTAGGTACCCACTAGTTAAATGACCTTGCCTCCTATCTTTCCAATGAAATTTGAAATCTTCACTTCCTTGAACTGTCAATATGTGTTATGCTGAGTCCCACCCTAAGGATGCAATAAAAAGAACTTGGATAATATTTGTCTGATTTTCTCTAAACTAAATTCAGTGTTTTGAAAAACTGCAGCAAATGCCACTCTGATGCCTGTTCTTTTGCATTTTAGGTGGGTATGATCACTTTTCTTTGATTCAGAACCCAACAACCACAGTGAAACAAACAAAGGATTCTGTATACCTGAACTGCATCTGCTGCACAAATAGTAGCCACCCACTAACAGAAAGTGTCACGATAAGCTGGAAGAGAAATAAAATTGTGGTTGCAAGTTACAGTGGAAGCAAGTCTACTATAAGAGAAGGACTGGAAGGACGAGCAGATGTTTGGTGGTTTCAGCATAATCTCACTAGCATTCTTCACATCAGGAATCTCCATGTGAATGATACAAATATCTATACATGTCAAATGGTTTTCAGAGTTTCAGGATCCATGCAGCCAGCAAATGGAAGAGGGACAAATCTCACTGTAACAGGTGTGAATATGACTTTGTTCATATTTAGTCACAGTTTCTATGTGTTTATGATAGAACCACATTTGCTAGAAAACATTAGATAAAATCACACTTTATTTCGACTACAACTAAAACGTACAACTTCTCTAGTCACAGAGAAAGATCAGGCAAACCACAGAGGTAGAGACAGGCTCCCATGCACCTCCAAATGGGAAGCAAGTGCCCCCTTCACAGTCTTGAATTTGTGTATACTAACCCTATAGTCACACTAACTCAGATGGGGAAAATCTCACGAAACACAAGAATCATTGCTAGAACACACTTAGACATTGCACCAGCAGTGATTTGAACTTATCTGTACTAACCCCACAATCACACTAACTCATATGGGAAAAATCTGACAAAACACTGAGATCACTGCTGGCACAAACTTAGACATTGCACCAGCAATGATTTGCCACAGAAATTAATGGTCACGATTCCCTACACTAGCCCTATTTGATAACTATAATCATTACAAACTAACAAGAACATCACTAACTTTAAAGCACACTCAGAAAAAATATCAGTAACAACAGTGCCCATTATGTAAATAATCAGCTAACTAAACCACTTCTCAAAATTCAGTATGAAAATACAACCACTACATGTATGTACTAAATGTGATTATGCCAAACGAATGTTCTCCCAAATGTGTTTCCCCACAATTTTCTTTTACCAAAACAGCTGACAACTGTTTTTTTACAGGAGCTGAAATGCAAGACTTACCTTGTCGTGTCTTTTGGCTTTTCCCAGTTAGGGGTCGCCACAGTGGAACTCCGGTCTGCTAATGATTGGCAGTAGATTTTACATGCCGAGATGCCAGCCCTGATGCACAACCTTCAACAAAGGTATGCCCATTCACTCATGTCTCCACACAGAAGACGCTTTAGCTGAGAATCGAACAGGACAACGTCTTACTGTGAGGCGACAATGCTACCGCAGCACCATCAAGGCTTACCTAATCAAATAAAATAATACCTGGGGTCTTATAACAAAAATGCTCATGGTACTTTCAGTGCTGAAACCACTTGAAATAAACATAATCTCTGTTTCTGTTCTTCACCCATGATAATAGCTGCCACAACTCTTCCCTGACAGAACATTTCTTGTTGAATGCTCCTCCAGAGCCACTGCCCTGGACCTTTAGAATCATACAGTGCTTATTTTTTAACTTATGTAACACCTCCAGTTGTGACTTCTGTCTAGGGCTATCCAGCCCCTTCTTTAAATATTCATTTTCAAACACTTGAACACAGTTCTTAGTAATGCCTGGTGCTCCCCCATAAAGGATACCTGCAACACTTTTAAAAGAACTTAAAATCAATCAAGTTAAACAGTGTTTGGCTAGTCTCACCATCTGATCACAAATTGTTTAAAATTACATGATCATTTATTTGGTTAAAATGCTTGTGAACTTCTTTGTCTAAAGCTTCTATCTTTTTAATACTGGTTTAATATAAACTATCTTATTTAAGCCTGGTGCTTTATTGGCAGTCAACTTAAGGTGTCAAAATAGTCTCATAATATCGAATCTAAGTTGCAAATCACCACTTTTTTCCTCTAAACACACTTTTTCATTACAAGAAACACATGCAAAATATATTTGACTGAATGTCTCTAAAGTGCATTATATTCATGTGTATTTTTATAATAGAATAATAGAGTTCAGCAACTCTTTGTTGTAATTGTTTTCCAGTCTTTTCAACATCAAAGGGTGAACAATCACCACTGCTTGCTCCTTAAATCACATTACTAGTAGAACAGATATACCATTCCTTAACATCATAGGTCAGCGCTGAGCTCTCTTTCAAGTAATACAGACTATTAACAATGTTTTACATATCTTGCAGGGCCTAAAATGTGCGAGTACCTTTTGGACAAACTGTTGAACTTTGTTTTCCTTCTTTTTTATCTCTTCCTTTTTTCAGACAGGACACACATGTATGCCTTTTTTACTATGACATATAGGTGACATATCCACAATTTTAGATACAACTTGACACCAATTTCCAATTGTTATTAATTATGCCCTTAATATTGATAACATCCCCAAAGAATTCAATATCCATTCTAGCTACATTATCACACAACACATTCTTAGCTTAGTCTTAGAATGACAGACATTATCAATTCCCTTCTTCATAAATAACTGTTCTGTACTTTTCTTTATACTCAATTATTTCCACATCCATCTCATTCTGTACATCTTCTTGAGGATAAACTCTTTGTGAAAACAGTGCACTCAGTTTATTCACATTATTAAGAAACTCTAATTAATTTAATGTGAGCATTAACATATCTATGTCACCATTACATAAAAAAGTATCAATAAAGTGTAGACATATTACAACATTACTACCATGTTCTGATTTATATAAATACTTGTCTTCCTAATCACCCATGAATGTTGGGGTTACAACCCCCATAGCTACCCCCTATCTATTTTTATACATCCCCATGAAATATAATATACTTATTCTTTAAAGTGTATTGGCCATCTCCTGAGGCAAGAGTAAGAAACAAACCTTTGGAGTGAGAAAAAAAACTTCTTGTTATACACAATATCAAATTATACAGTTGAAAAAGTGTGTTGTTTATGTATTTTGTTTTATTGATAAGGATGGTTTCTTTAATTTTTTTCTTAGAGCTCAAATCCTTTACATGACATCATGAAAGACTTGAACCATAATGCCACACTATCTAAACTTGTATATAAGCTAAAGAATTTCTATGATAATTGCATTAATATTGGCTTCTTACTTCCAAGAAAGTGAAATTGCCAATTAGTCCTTCAGGTGGAACATCTTACACTGAAAATAAGCACCTTGTAATGTACTAATGAAACCACAATGTAAGTAAGAAGTTGTTTATTTATGGTGGCAGATTTCTTACACATAATGTTTTGCATTCATATGTAAATCATCACCTAGTACCTAACATGAAATCATTTTGTTGGTGTGCCTATGCAGAAAAACTGAGTAAACAGTGGAGCTAAAAAAACAAGCACACTCTGGTCTTCATTTTCTTCAAACTCTCTTTAACATAAGAAATATAACAAGAAATTAAATTAATTGTAAATCAGTGATGCGTCTGTGACCAATACACTTTAAGATCAATAGTAATACATTTTTCATAATTTTATGGTATTTTCTACTAACCACCCATTTCTCTTAATATAACCAATATCTAGGTTCTTACCACTGACCATAAGAATGACCAATTTGATTAATCTCAATTGTTCTATCTAAAGTTGTCCGGAAATGTAGCATACAGATCACTAGGTACTCAACATAAAAAAGCCTCAGGAGTAAATGGTTTGGGTAATATAGTGAATGCTAGATACAATTTGTCCGTATGTAATCTGAGTATACATTTGCTCATTTCAGGATGGATTCATTAATATCATTTGGCTTTGACCTGCAGACCGAAATGAACTTATAGAAATGTTACATTATAACTTACCCAAGGGCTGTGGAACTAAGAGGTGGGTAGAGTCAAAAGGAGATACAGAGACATGGGGTAGGATGGGAGAGAAGACCTCCTTTAACTGATATGCAAAGCTATGGAACACATCATCATGGACCTAATAAACAAGGATATAGGGAATCTCAAACTCTGGATCCCACACAGTTTGGTTTTGTGAAGGGTAGATCATGCCTGCTCAACCTGGTTGACTTCTTTGAGTGAGTCACCAGAGCTGTGGATGAAGGCAAGGTGGTTCATACAGCCTACCTTGATCTGACCAAGGCCTTTGATACCATTCCCCACTCAGGAATCATAGAAAAACTCACTAAGCTAGGCATCAGCCTCTATATCACTCAGTGGGTTGCAAACTGGCTCATAGATAGAACCCACAGTGTGAAAGTAGCTGACTCCAGGTCAGACTGTCGACCTGTCATGAGTGGAGTCCACAGGGTTCAGTCCTGGGTCCTCTCCTGTTTGGTATCAACTTCTCTGAACTCCAGACCAACACAAAGGGACTCTGGCTGACAAAGTTGGCAGACGATTATAAGTTGGGAGCTATTATTAACTTCCCAAGTGATGTTGACATCCAACAGAAAGGCCTCACCATCAGAACCATGGCCTTAAGCTCAATGCCAAAAAATGTGCCATTATCCCCTTTGGGAAAAACCTCTTTCCCATGAATTACCACATCAATAGTAGTCCACTGAACACAGAAGGAGTTATAAGAGATCTGGGAACATAGGTTGACAACAACCTGTCTTTTGACCACCACATTGCCACTGTGGTCAGAAAGTCCTTCTATTTGGCACATCTCATTACTAAGGGTTTTGCATCCAGGAAGAAAGAGGTCATTGTCTCCCTCTACTCTTCCCTCATTAGGCCAGTCATTGAGTACAATGCCCCATTTGGCATGTACCTCACTAGACACCTGCAACAACTGGATAGGCTGCAAAAGTACCTCACAAAGAGGATCCTAGTCCTTAAACACTTGCCTTATATAGACAGGCTCAAAAAACTCCAACTATTCTCTGTCTCATATCGTCTACTTAGAGGCAATCTCTGCTTGACTTACAAATCCATGTCTGACCCAACTCTGTTAGAAATGCTATATCTAAATAAATCTCAATCCCTCCACACCACACACTCCAGAGTTGTCAACCTCATTACCACAATCAACAGAACAAGCTGGAAGGACAGGTTCATAACCCAGACACTGCCCATGCTTTGGAATAGACTTCCCATACATGGCAAACAGAGCACCTCACTGGCCCTCTTCAAGAGAAATCTTGATGAGTGGATGGGAAATAAAAAATTCACCCCGGGAATCATTCCAGTGGCTCTACTCGACAAAGGCACTGGGAACTAAGGTCGGGTGGCACGATGCCAGGATAATCCTATGGGCTAGGCTTTTAAAAGCTCCAGAGCCATTAGCCCAGTACATGCCTATGAACCTATGAACCTATATATTGTATATATTTTAATTGTTTTAAATCATTACCATCTTATTGATTTAAATTATTTTCAAGCTATTCATCAAAAAAGCTAAAAGTCTGAAGAAATTTCTCACTTTTCTGCCATGTTCTTTTTCTGTTTTTTTAAACTGCTGCTGTTTAGATAACCCCAGGCCATTCAACAACAGAGATAAGTGTCTGAAGAATTTTCATTTCTTTGTTATCTCCTTTAAGTTCATTTTATCAATCAGTATCCGTTTAGCTTTTTTTCTGTTTAAGTTAATTTTAATCAGTTTGTATTTGCTTTATATGTTTTAATTCATTATTAAAATATTAGTTTGTGATAACTGAAAGCCATTCAACAGCAGAGATAAGTGTCTGAATAATTTTTCCACCCTCCTACCTGGTTATTGTATTATTCTTAAACCCAGTTTCTCTCTTATTGTCAGATCCTTATGTAAATTTGACCATAAAATTATTTCCCTCTCCTCTTTCAGTAGCTATCATGTTGTGAAGGCAGTCCCCTTAAGTTGTTTAAATACATTTGCCCTTACATAGCATTCCATAGATTCAGTATATGGATTGCCTACCCAGCCAAACAGTACTGCCCTTTTAAACTTGACCTTACTATAGATTTGTCTTTCAAATCTCATCCCAGCTACAACTCTGCTGTTTGCACTAATAAACACTAGAACATCAAACTAGGAAGCTCCTCCCATTAGGCTGCTAATGTTTGAGATGCTCTCCTTATCATATCTTCCCACCTGCTTAGTTTTCAATGATGTACCTAGAAGCATTAGCCCCTTTTTCCATCTATTTTTATAATCTGTAACATCTGGGACAAGATTACCAGTCACTTTCCAAAGCTAAATACACTGCATTGATGGGGCATGTAATATCATAGGATGCCTCCTAAATAGCTTGAAACATGACCAGTCATGTCCACTACAGTCTTTATTCAACCACAGCCTCCAGACAGGCTTCATTCACTAGGGAATGGAGGACTGCAATGGTCATCCCTCTAAGTTTAGGGTACCATCAACAGACCCAGGAAACTACAGGCCCATGAGTTTGACTAGTCTTATATGCAAGGCCATGATAAGAACTATTATGGACTAGCTAAACAAAGACTTAGGAAAGCTTCAGACAATGACCCTAACCCAGTTCACTTTCATCAAAGGCAGCTCATGCCTACTAAACCTGGTTGACTTCTTCGAGGAGGGAAAAACGGTACATACTGCCTAGCTCAACTTGGCAAAGCCATATGACACAATACCTGAGTTTGGTATCGTAGAAAAACTCACAAATTTAGGCATAAATCCCTAGGTCACCCAATGGAGAGCCAAATGTCTCATGGACAGGACAGTGATGTTAGGGTTAGAGAATCCACCTTCACCAAAAGACCTGTTAATAGTTGAGTCAAACAGGTCTTGGTACTGGGATCTGTCCAGCTCAAATTATACTTGTTTGAAGTCAAGGCAAATGTAGAGGATTTTTGGCTGACCATATCTGCTGATGACTGCAAGCCGGGTATAGTCATTGAATCCCCCAAAGATGTAGCTATACTCCAGAAGTGTCTGACACAGACAAACAAGTGCTATCAAACAAAAACTCAATGCAGAAAAAAATGCATAATTATACCCTTTGGGATGATGATCACCCCTGCAAATCATAACATTGCTAGCACTCCCATAAGAGTTGACCCAGTGGTAAGGGACTTGGGAACTCAGGTTGACAGTTACCTGAGGTTTGATCAACATGTGTCCATTGTGGTGAGTAAATTCTTCTAAGTTTCATAACTTGTAAGTAAGGGCATGGCATACAGATCCAAGTAAATCATAACCTCACAATACTCAGCCCTCATTAGACCAATAATTGGATACAGTGCACCCTTCAGCATGTATCTTTTCAGGTAATTGTGGCAATAGAGGTTCCTCATAAAAGAATACTGGGTGCAACTAACACGCCTTATGTGGACCACCTCCTAGCCCTGTCCCTTGTACTCAGTCTCTTACAGACCACTGAAGGGTGATCTATTTTGAACCTACAAGGCACTCTCTGAGCCACCTCTGATATATCTGCTACACATTCACAAAACAAATGGCACTAGAACTACCCAATCTACAGATCTAAACCTCATCTGGAACATCAACAAAGCATGCTGGAGGGATTGTTATGCGTTTTAGTGATTGCCCCTTCTCTGGAACAGATTCCCCTTTCATGTGAAGCAGAGCTTTCCCCAAGCCTATTCAAATGCAATTTGGACCAATGGATGAGAAATGACAAATTCATCCCTGGCTTGTCACCTGTGTCCCTTATGTACATGGGCAGCTTAGAGATGTCCTAAGGGACAAACACAAACAAATACCATTCTAGTCCTTGGGCATTCCTAATTAGGGAAAATTAGGGCATGAATGGATAGGTTTAAAAAGACTCTAGAGCTGTTAGCCTGGTAACCTCCTATGATACTATGATCCTATTTGTGGTGAGATTGATCACAAACTGGATGAAAGACAGAATTCATACAGTGTGAGCTGTAAATGCCTCATTAGAAAGTATGAAAGTGACCAAAAGTGTGCCCCGGAGGCACAGGACTGGGACCTCTCTTTTTCACCATTTATTTCTCAGAACTCCAAGCAGAGAACCAAGACAACTGGCCAACAAAGTTTACAGATGACTGCAAACTGGGGATTGTTGTTAAGTCACCCTCTAACACCCAAATCCTCCTGAATGAGCTCTCCCAAGTAAAGTCTTGATGGACTAAATGTGGGCTCAAACTAAATACCATAAAATGGAGTATCATGACTTTTGGCAAACAACCCCTCCCCTCATCATGCTATACTGAAAATACACCATTGCAAAATGAAAATGTATTTGGGGTCCAAGGAGCTTGAGCAGATAACTCCCTCTGTTTTGACCATCATGTGGATAATGTTTATCAGAAATAATTTTATTTTGCACAGCTGAATGACACGGAAATATCCTCAAAGTCAAAAAGGTTAATTATTCTGTTATAGTCATCATTGATCAGATCAATTATCGAATATAGCACCCCTTATGGATGCATCTAATTAAACATAGTATGCAACTAGAAAAGCCACAAAAGGTTCCTAACAAAAATGATCACATCCCTGAAGTCCCTGAGATACCAAAAGAGACTGGAAGCTCTATCTCTATACTCAGTATCTTATAGACTTTTCAGAGGAAATATCTGTCTTGCTTACTGTGCCATTCCAGGCCCAGTTGTCTTGGACTTCCTGTACCTCTGCAACTCCAACAGCTCCATCAGTACTAGAAATTAGGACTTACATCTTCACAAACAGCTAAATAAAGCATGGTGGAGGGACAGGTTTATAAGCTAGTTCCTCCCTAAACTCTGGGATAAATTTTTCCTGCACGTTAAGCAGTGTGATTAATGTTCTTCCTTTAAACATATCCTAAAATGACCAGATGGGTATTCACAAATTTACTCCAAGACAGACTGGTATGGCCCTCTTCGAGAAATGAGGTACAGCCTGAGAGGGGGTATTGGTAGGACATGAATGGTCATAACATTCGATGATCTTGGAATATCTATGACTCTGTAAATCAATAAAAGCATTCAAAATACCTTCTTGTTTACAGGTTCATAGGTACTTACTAGGTTATTGATTTGTGAGGATGTTAAAAAGCCTAACCTTAGATTCCTATGGTAGTTTCTAGCCTTTATTTTTTACATATGAATAAACTAGCAATGGGTTGAACAAGGATATGTTAGGACATTTATATGTTTTCCTTGTCTTGGAGGGACAGGGGTGTTAAACCGGGAATTGAATTTGCAGTTACTCATTCATTTATCCTAATGACATTTGAACAAAGTGGAGTGAAAGACAGTTGAATAAATTTGGTATTGTCTGAGACACATGCCTATCCATCCATCATATCTTATTTATTTTGTAAAACAGATTGAGATCTTGAGTCAGTGTGTTTACAATTCCATTGGACTTACAAATGTTTAGTAGGTCTGACAGAATAGGGTTTGTTCAAGTGCTATATGTGCAGCAGATGTCATATATCAGTGGCCTGTATGATACTGTGAAAAGGGACAAGGCTTTGAGATGGTCTGAATATTTTTTTTTATGATTTTGGCCCTTGATTTTATTTGTTAGAAAGCATTGTGGTCATTCTAGTTTTGACAAGAGTTTGGACATATACATTCTGTAAGGGGTTTTATACTCTATGATGGGCCTGAGTTCCAAGTACACTGAAATGATTACATTTCTGGACCTAGAAGCAATACCTTTAGATATATACTATGCAATAAAAAGGGTTGTTCTAGGATTACTGTATATAATGTGTTGATGTCAAACATAATCAGTAACCAATCGTCGCATATTTTCAGTGATCTTAACTTACTAATAAAATCATACAAGTTTTTTTTATTTTGGAGAACAACTTAAACAGCATTTTTTTGTATTGACTAGTCAGGTGTAAATGAGCCAGCATTCATATGTGAGCAAGTCTATATTTCTGTCACTCCAATAGTAAAGAACCATACCAAGCATCTGGTATGTTAACTTACAGCATATGTGGTCCATTACACCAACATCATTGGTTCTTTTTTTCAAGTCAGCATACTGCATGATTATGTCTATTAGTTTAATATTTGTTGAAATTCTGGGGACCCTAACTGCAGTCCTCACAACTGAGGAAATGAAAGTGTAAACATGGGGGTATATATCTCAAGTCTGAGGCTGCAATATCTCAGAATATTCCCCTACTCCAAGCAATCTCAAATGACAAATGAGAAAGATCACCATTAGCCCATGTTAATCCACCTCACATTTAGGAACCGTGTGTACACCTAGAGTGAGTCACAAGGCAAACAAGTACATAAACCACAGTAGAGATGTGAGGAAACAGCTCTCCAGTGTGGAAATAGCAGACTGTCTACTCTTCCTTCTTTTATTTGAGACAAACAGAAAAAAAACTCTTGATTTTAGAATTATAAACAACAGTAATAAATAGCTCAAAACTTCCAGTGTTAGTTCTTCTTCTATAAAAGTAGTGAAGAAATAAACTTGAGGAGACTTAGTCATTAGAGTAACTCAGTTTTTATTTATGATAGGTGCTTTTGTCCACAAACTGGACTTCATCAGGCCAACAGACGATATACATGGAAGGTGTAATATACCATACTGGGGATGTAGGGGTCAAAGCCCTGCAGAAATCTTTAAAGCTGTAAATGTGAGCTTTAGAATTAAATGTTTTTGTTTGAATTTGGTTTAGTTTTTCAAAATGGAGGACTCACATAACAGAGAGTCTTAATGCTGTGTACCTTATCTCTTGATTCACTGAACACAATCCATGCCTACTGCTCTCACAGGTAATCTGCACTCCCATCTAGATTCTACAGTAGATTTGACTCTAATTATACTACATCGGTTAATGCAGCTGAGTTACACTTGCAAAGAATTCTGGGTAAACAAACTTAACTTACTTCTTTAGAAGAGTAACTTCTTACTGAGTGTGAAGAGCCCTCTTTACCCCTGGACAGTAACTAAGGAGTTTCAATCCTCACCACTGTCTCCAGTAAGGGAGTGCCACTAAAAGCAGGGATAGAAATGCAACATTTCCCCTAAGACTACACTGAGAACAGGCTCCAAACCTGGGACTAGACTATATGCTTCAAGCTAGGTCCCCATATGAGTTTCCATGCTAACCACTGCAGAGCACTGTGAACCAGTTCTAGGTATCTGACACACTCACTCTTAAATGTCTGATATTCACACATATACACATAATATTGGGAAAGACTGGCACAGATTTACCTGGTGTGTTCCTTTGCCCAAATTACAAGGTAATGGCTGCCACTAGTCAGATACAACAATACCCTTCAAAAGGAGTATTCAATTATATTGGGTAAAATAAATGTTGATACAAGTGGTAGCATGTAACCCAAGCAGTAAGGCTTTTTGGAGTGGCCCTGATGTTATCACAACAAGTATAAACACTCACAAGTTATTAAAAGTATTCACCATACCTCTCAACCTGGAAACATCAAAAATCTGGACAAAAGCCCATGAAAAGTATGTACAAATCTGTATGCTAATTAACATAAAATCTGCATATATAATTATGTAACCCCACCCACTCAAATGGGATTGTGGGATACCAACTTTCAAACGCAAACTAAAGAATAGACAACCAAAATATGACTCCAGAGGCTCAGACCCTGTAGTAAATGGAAGTTTGTTAGATTTCTTGCTCATAGATTGAGACTATGATGGCGACAGATGATTTTAATTTTTTTAAAGAAACACATACACGCAGCACTTTGTGACAGAAACATCTAATCGACGGATGCAGCTTCAAAAGTTATTAGCATGTACTTAAAATCCTAATTTCAAATATCAGTAAATCCTACAGATATCCAAATGCATACTTCTCTAATAAATAAAACATAATGTTGTCTTTTTCCGGTTAGGAGTCGCCACAGCGGAACTCCGGTCCGCTAATGATTGGCAGTAGATTTTGACAAATGCCGAGGTGCCAGCTCAAAGTTCAACCTTCGACGAAGGCACACCCATTTATGCATGTCTTTCGAACGTCCACCCAACCGCAGGGAGGACATGCAGACTCCACACAGAATGCACTCCCCACACTCTAGCCGAGAATCGAACAGGAGAACCTCTTGCTGTGAGGCAACATCTTCCTATAACATGCATAGATCACTCTGGGCTAATTATCTACTAACCTACTTAACCCCTATTAAAAACTAATTTGTGCACCATGGCATACCCACTATCCCCCCCCACCCAGTTATATTTAGCTTTGAACAGAATTCTTGAGCAAAAAAAGATGAGTTATATGTTTGCAACTGGTACTATATACTCAATAGCATTGACATAAAGGGGCCAGGCCAGGGAAGCTTTAAGGACTAGAAGTAGCTTTGATTACAGCAAACACAATAACACAAATTACATTCTTCTTTTAACTTACAGAGAGAGTGTTGCTGTGTCTTTTGGCTTTTCCCGGTTAGGGGTCACCACAGCGGAACTCCAGTCTGCTAATGATTGGCAGTAGATTTTTACGTGCCAAGTTGCCGGTCCTGACGTACAACCTTCAATGAAGGTACGCCCATTCATGCATGTCTCCACACAGAAGACGCTCTAACTGAGAATCGAACAGGACACCATCTTACTGTGAGGCGACAATGCTACCGCAGCACCACCACCACCTACATGGTGTAGTGTTGCTTATTCCGGATCCTACTAGGAAGTTTTGTAACTTGGCATTTCTGTATGGCAGTTCTGGTCCACACTCTCCCTAGCCACCAACACCAATAGAAATTATCAGGCAGCATTTCAAACAGTAAGAAGGAGAAACTTAAATGCCATTCCTTTCAGCAAGATGAAACAAATGATGTCAGATGAACATAATAACTGCATTCCATAAAGTTATGTTGGCCAAAAGCAGTCTGGTATTGGTTCTGACTCTGTACTGCTTGCCTTCTTCCTTTAGTTAGAAAGGTGTACATTTGGGTTGATTACTTTCATTTGCCTACAGTGTGATTGAAGATTAGATAGCAGCATACCTCCTAAAATCCCTGATTTTATACAACGCCCGTGACTGCACCTCATACTTTTGCCCAGTCCCTACTAAATTACTTGATTTTCTAATAAATCACCAAGACTTACAGTCAGTAATGCCAAGCATTAAAAACTAGACTATAACCCAACGATGCTTACGGGTCATTGCCAAAAAAGACACATACAAAGTAAACTTGGCTGCACAGGTTTAAGTAGTGCAGGTATCACTAAAACACAAAGTCCAAATTAAAACAATTCAGTGTGTCACCCAGTTTACATATTCTGCACCTGATGCAGAACATGTCAGTGGGCGGTAATTTCCAGTTTCCCAAATCCATGCATGCATCCATTTATTGCTGTAGGAAATGTACTTAAAATCGACTCATAGCCAAAATTATGCCTATACAACTGTCATGAAAAAGTCCCCGAAATGTAAGTGCATTTGCAAAAAATTTGGCTATCAACTGCCAAGGCATGAAGTCACAATTTTCTAGTTAAAATTATGAAGCATGCACGTTTCGCTTTGTACACTGCAAACACTTACTACTTGTGAAACAAACACTGAGCCCGTTAAAAGTACATCAAATGAGGTATGGTGCTTACCATGACTGGCAATGTCAGGTGACTGATTTGGGAGCGACCGTTTGCCATTTCTCATCCCTAATAAAATACTGTGAGAGGGAAGAAATTACGTTTGAGATTTCTTAAAAAAGACATCTAAGGCATACACACGACTACAGTGAATTAATGCTTTACAACAAACTGCAAGCTGGTTTGCAGCATTTTAATAAAAGTACATTTTATTAAAAAGTTTGAAGTTTTTTTTTTTATTTTTTATAAGGTGTTCAAATGGTGTCATTTCACCATAGATGCCATAAGAATACCAAGTCTCAGTAAAAGTGAATAATAGGGACTGGTATAAAGTTACTTAACCTCCCGTCTTTTTTCTTCTTCTTTTCTTTCCCAAAACCCTTCATATAGGAATTGCAGTATGACTGTCTCGATAAAGCTGTTTTAAGGCATAATTATTTTAATGATTTTCCAAAACATTATGGTATGTGAAGACCAACAAAGTTCAATTGTTGTTGCCATATTAGGGATGTAGTCAGGTCATTGACAGAATGTTCTCTTTGGTTGGCTGCCGCAGTGCTGGAAGTCATTGTGGGTGGGCTGTAGCTGTAAGCAACTGTTTTTTTTTCTTTTTATGTTGTCTGAGTCTCCAATGAGTCTGATAGACAAAATCGGGATTTGAAGGGGGCCACTCGGGAATTCATGGCACCCCATTATTTTGCCCTCAAAACCAGTAAATTCCAAGGAATTTGGAATGGTTGAAAGGTATGGATATAATGTACTTTTATAAGCTCATATACGTACAACTTTCTCACTCATGTGCTTTAAGGAACTCTTTAGTACAAGAGAGTCAGATAATGTCTGAAAAACACTACAACAGTGAAATACAGTGGACACAGACAGACAGACAAGGCTGCTCTTCATGGCAACGTCACAGAAAATGAAGTGCTGGCTTAATATGTAGACATATCTTTAAACTAGAAAAGAAATGCTGCAGGACAGAGATATTAAGAGCCCATGATGCCATGAGATTGTTGTACATTCCATACAGTTTGCTCCTATTTTCCTAAAAGATGTCAGCAAACAGCCTGCATATACAGACTAAGGAAGTCAAACTAACATTCTGGGTAATATGACTGCACAATTCATTTTATTCACTGCTTTCAGCGAATAAAAGCCAAGCAAAGGTATGCAAGGCAGATGTGATGAGTTGAGGTAAGAAAGCATCAGAAAAAAATTGTGGATGGCCTTCACAGATAAAGGATATGCTGCGTGATACTTCAGTGTTAGAACAGCAGGTTAGGGGTGAGAAAAGAGAGGAAAATTAAGCTGGTCAACAAATATGTTTAGGATAATTAATGTATGATATTTACCTGCAAATAAAGGACAGAACAATAAAAGCTTTGTAAGCAATAAATATGCAATGGGGGTAGGAAAGTCTGAAGGAGACATTCTGTACACTAGCATTTGCCAACAAGGTACTAATAATACCTGTTTGGGACAAAGACAAGGACTTCTATACCTAATCCATTATATGCTGTGCAAGAACGTGATTCATTTATGTAGGTTTTAGTTGCTGCAAGGAGTGAAATTCCATTCTATAGGATGGAAGCTTTAAAATAAGCATGCATGACAGTTTTGTTTCCACAGTGTAACCACCTATTCCTGAAAAGTTCAAACAGCCAAAAGTGTGCGGACAGAAAAAAAACTTTGCATTAGGAAAGGTGACAGACCACAAATATCTGCGAGACAAATCAAATGTATGCACATTCTATGAAAAATTATGCAAACTATGTAACTCTTCACCGAAAATAACACAGAGCTCAGCTGAGCTGAATCTAATATAAATATATGCATTTTATGTTTTTTTTTTTAATTCTTTTACCTGGAGCTGGAGGAAGTCTATCCACCAAAGATAAATTTTCTCATCCTTCTGACTGTCACTGACTGTTCCTGTCCTGATGATGGGTCTGTGTTTCTGGGATTTGGGATTCCTGGAGTTAACTTGCAACAGACGCTGGGTGGACCGGTCTGGACTCTGCACTGCAGAAAGAAAGTACAATTTCTTGTACAAGTTCTTGAACTTGCTGCTGTGCTGACTTGCTCCCTTTTGGCTTGGCCACCAGACTGACAGAATGCAGAAGTTTAGTTTAGCTAACTTATTAAATATTAATAGTTACAGGCCGGCTAGCTCCTCCACTCTGCTTGCTGTGTGTGTGTGTGTGTGTGTGTGTGTGTGTGTGTGTGTGTGTGTGTGTGTGTGTGTGTGTGTGTGTGTGTGTGTGTGTGTGTGCGTGTGTGTGTGCGTGTGTATACTGCCCACCCATCCCTACCTGCCTGCTATGCTATCTAAAATCCTATCCAGTCCACAATGTGAACATTCAATGTTGCAGGACAGTACGACTATGAATGTATGTAAAAAGAAAAAAAAGACAACTCTGAGATGAATTCCGACAGGCTGGCAGCCTCACGAAACTGGAGTCATTGTGCATGCCCCTGCACATGATGACATCAGCAACAACTTCAAAAAAAAATTAAAAAAAAAAAAAAAAAAACAGAAATTGAAGGGGCCACTCGGGAATTTGTGCCACCTTATTATTTTGTCCTCAAAACTGGTAAATACTGAGAAATTTGGTACAGTTGAAAAGCATGATCCATACATACCCTCTGAAATGGTTCTTCAGTCACAGGCAAAGGCATCAATGGAGTCTTGACCTTGTCTCCTACCTTGCCTACATTTTGGCACTGCTCACAGGTCCTGCAGTACCCTGTTCCCAGGCCAATAAATGTTCTGCAAAATTCATCTCTTGGAATGGTTTATGCCCATATGACCTGCAAAAGGGATGTGATAGGCTATGACTGGAGGTGTCAGACAGTAGGCTGTGTGCACTACCAACTGCTGTATTACTTCACCCTCATGTTTTTTTTTAAATAGGTAGCCCTCCCCTGCGAGCTTTACATTATGTTCGTCCAGTTGCTACCTAAATTGCTGTGCATTCCCAGTGACACTGCTACAGCTCCTTTTACTGCACAAAAATCCAACTATGCTGCCCTGAAGAACCAAACGCTATTATATCCCTAAATTGCTGTGCATTCCCAGCATTCGTGACACTGCTACAGCTCCTTTTACTGCACAAAAATCCATCTCTGTGAAACCTAAAAGATACCAGGAGTTTATGTTGCCCTGAAGAACCAAACAATATTATATGTATGTTTCACCACATAAAGGTTATTTTGAAAGCTGTATTTTATGATAATCCTTAACTTGCTAAATACAAACACCTGAGCCAGCAGCAGGGGTTTTTACTCTGTTTCTTCCTCCACCAATATTAATACAGTAACTTGCACATTGTACTGGATTATAGTTTTTCCTCTAGTCCCTATTGTAATTTGGTCACCAGATATCTTCTGAATTTTATGTCTTCCCTATAGACTCCCTTCTCAACTTAAATACATTTAGTTTCACTTTTCCATCATTCTATTTAACCATGGCCTTTTTATTATATAAATTTATTTAGACTCCCAGCTGCTCATACCAAGGCAGTCTCACTTTGTTTGTGTCTTTCGGCTTTTCCCGGTTAGGGGTCACCACAGCGGAACTCCGGTCCGCTAATGATTGGCAGTAGATTTTTACGTGCTGGCTTGCCGGGCCTAATGCACAACCTTCAACGAAGGAATGCCCATTCAAGCATGTCAACATACAGAAGATGCTCTAACTGAGAATCAAACGGGCAACGTCTAACTGTGAGGCGACAACGCTACCACAGCACCACCACCGCAGTACCGAGGCAGTCTCACTAATACCTAAAATAACAAGTGTTATAGCTTAATGGACAGACAAATTTACTACTAAGGAGCCAATAATTCAGAGCAATTGATTGTTTTTACTTGCACATACCTGGAATTTGTCTCTTCCATCTCTGTTCGCCCTTCACTACACTCAGACTCACTCCACTCCCCTACCATGCCCCCATTCTCTCCCACCCCCATGCTTTTGACCTTTATACCTAACTAGCCACTCTACTAAGACTCTCTCTCTCTCACACTGACCTCATTTCTATATAGCCACTCCTCTTCTCACTCTCTTCAATCCACATCACCATCTACCTTTACTCCACATCACCTCACTCACACAATACCCAAATTGTACTATTTTGTCAGGCTAATGCCCCTTGCCTAATCCCCCCACTCTAACCACAACCTTCATAAAGTATAGCCACACCTAAATCCCCACTCACTCCAGTAAAGATACCTACTAAAACTTCACAACAATACAGCAACACTTTGAGCAAAATGTGGCCCCTAACCTTTACATTAATAATAAGCCTCACCATCACCTCACACTTAACCTCCTACCACTGCACTAGCAAGTCAAAATTTCAGGCTAAATCACCTACCTGCCCTACCCATTCACTAGATAAACCAGCCTTCTCAGTAATATTACCTAATATCTACATCTCAGATCTCAACCTTGCCACATTCAAAGTAACCCCACACCAACTAAACAACCACATTTCCTCAAAATATAACACATCTATAATCAAATGCCTAAAAATTATAATTCAAATCGCATCCCAAATCATACTTCGTGGAAATCTGCACCCAAACCTCAGCCCTACAAACAATAACATCCCCCCCCCCCCCAACAGACAAATAACATTCTACCTCCCCCAGGAAATGACCAGATCTCCTTATACTCAACATAAACATAAGGGGCATACTGAACAAAATCCCAGAGCTACATGCTACCCTGGCCCTCTACTCCCTGACGTAGTCCTCTTCAGAGAGACCTGACTAAAACCACTAAACAATAATAATTACTTTGTTCTACCTGGGTACAATGTTCTTGGACAACACAGACTATCCAAAAGAAGTGGATGCATTTCTCTCCTCTTCAGAAACAACCTGATCATTGAATTGTTAGCCACTGAACAACCCAAGTTCAATAATGCAGAAACTATGTTCACTAAGCTGAAAATCAACTCAAAAAAACATTTGCATATAATTGGTACCTATATTCTCCCTAGCAATAACATTAACACAGTAGAATACATTCTAGACTGGATATCATAAATATTTCCACAAGAAACAATCATAATAGGTGATGTTAATATCAACTGGTCCTCCTGTAACTTGTGCCATCCCACTAACCACATTAACCTACACGGTTTCACTCAACTAATCAAAACCACAACACAGATAGATAAAGCATAAAAAAAGAAGTCCATCCTAGACTAGATCCTTGCTAATAGATCATCTCAATTCTACCTCTCAGACTCCCTCCCAGACAACCTCAGTGACCACCTTCCCACATTTATAATTAGACAACAAGTGAAGCCATTAAAATCCTCCACCCTCCAACAAATCTGGTATAGAAAGAATTAAAAAATCCATGACTTCATATCTGCACTTAATCAATACAACCGGAGACCACTCTCATCTCTCCCCCTGTAAAGTGCCGTAGACTACATCAATAACACTTTTCTAAACATTCTAAATCATCTTCCCCCTATCAGAACTGTCAGAACTAAATCCAACTGTGCCCCCCTGGCTGACCAAAACAAAGAGATAAAGCATAGGACTCGTGGTATCAAAGTAAAACTCAAACTAATACACAGGCATACCAGGAACTAAGGAACAAAGCCAAAAATCAAATTAGGACAGACAAAAGGAACCACTATATAGGCATTCAAACCAAACACAAAAATAACCCACAAAAATTCTGGACTGCCATTAATAAAATCTTACAGCCAGGAAAGGTCAGTAGTCTATCCCCGAACATTGACACCACCACCAATAATATTGCCACCCAATTCAACGAACACTTCACCAAATCCATCCCAGCCCTCACCAATAGTAGTTTTCCCACTTCACATCCAAACCTATCTTCCATAACAGCAGAGCAAAACCTCTTCTCCTTACAACCTGTCCCAACTAGCACAATATATAAACCCCTAAACAGGCTTAAACCCACAACCCTGGCCACTGACAGATTACCTGCAGAATATCTAAAGGTCGCAGCCAAAGTCATCTCTTTCCCAGTCTCCATGCTGCTCTTTATCAGAATAGCGTGTTCCTTCTCTGTGGAAAATTTCACAAATAATACCACCACACAAAAGAGGTAACTCTGTGGAACTATCTAATTACCATCCAATTGCCATTCTATCACACTTATCTAAAATCCTCGAAAAATGTATACATTCTCAAATAATGCAGTATCTCCTCACTAATAAACTGCTAACCAACACCCAGCATAGATTCTGTCCCAATCACAGTACTACCAAAGCCCTTATTAGCTTTACCAACATAGTAAACTAACATTGAAACAATGGTAACGTAGAATCCACTGTATCCCTAGAGCTCTCCAAGGCCTTCTATACTGTTTCCCATCCAAACTCCTTTCTCTCTCCGATCTTAATCTCAGCCACTCCATACTAGTGTGGTTTCAAGACTATCTAAACAGCTTCTACAATAAAATAGCTAGGTTTTTTACTGACTCACCCCATCAGCAGACATCACTGCATAGCAATCAAGCAACTATCTTGGCTAGAATTATCCAATCTGCTCACATATAACCAGCTTACAATAGCCCACCAAATTTTATATTATCCTGATAGAGTTCCTGCTCCTCAAGGTCTACTTAATATCTACTCTAACAAACTCTTATTAAGATCCATCAATAAAGCACTGGCTGACATAAGCAAAAGCAATGATAGCTCTGGGGACTCCTTGTTTTCCATTTCTGTTGCAAACGCATGTAATACCATCCCTGTAGATATTAAGGCCACTGAAAACAAAAATAATTTCAAAAAACTCCTCCGGTCCCATTTACATAGTTCTTGGTCATGTAATTATTCTGACCCTAGATAGCTTCATTTAATTAGATCATATCATACCTTAACCTTCTATGAAAGCTTGCAACAACTCCTTTCTATACTCTTATTCAGTGTGTGTTTACTGTACTAGCCACTGATGAATGTAACCAAATGACTGAACAAAATGCCCTTTCAACTGCATCGCTTATTGTAACACACTGTGCTCCTTATAGTATATTTACTTTTTGCTCCTTTCTTGGCCTTGAAACTGTACCTTATTAACTTATTTGACTCTGTACTGTACTTTATTAACATATGTATTGTATTTACTCTATTTGCTGCACTAATTTTTGTGGATCTTTTCTCCCTCTCTCTGCTGAAAATGGGATCCATGCCCAGTCGGACTTTCCCAGTAAACAAATGTAAAATAAATAAATAATGGGCTATGGCTAGAGGTGCCAGATGGTAGACTATGGGCTCTACCAACTGCCATATTACCTCGCCCTCTAGACCTGCCTCAAGGTCCGCTGTCTATACAGTATCCCTTTATTAACATCAAAAGGAATTACCTGGGTTATAGCTAGAAGTACCAGATGGTAGGCTGTGGGCTCTTCCAACTGCCATATTACCCCACCTTCTAGCCCTCCCTTAGGGGTCCACTCTCTGTACAGTAACCCTTTGTTCCAGTATACAAACTCTCTTTTTCCTTGAGCATCAAGTGCCTCCTTAGCTACCCCCCTCAAGCCTCATAAAGTAGGATCCAAAAGCGGACCTCATCTAAACTCTATCTTTGTAACCTCTCCCAGCTTCCCTTCCACAGGAAGCCTAGTATCTTCTGACAGTGATGCTTCACTGACAGCTTGGATACTACCACTCACCTCCGTCCTTGCAGTCACCATGTCCATGGGAATACCAGTACCTTTCAACAGCTGTGGTTCACCTTCAGGCTTACTGGTAAAAGGTAGCTTCCTCCCTGAAGTAACCACATCAGCAGCCCCAGATTTAGGCATAAGATCTGTCTGGGTCTCCCCCAGGCTACCAGATCTACATGCCTGTCTCCAAGCTTAGCTGCATGTCACTGCATGTGCACAGGGTACTACACTATCCAAAATTATTCTCTATTAAGACATCTGCAAAGATATCCTCAAACACACCTACCTGCTTCTTCCTTTTTCCATCCTCCCAGTCAAGATGAAGCCTGGCCAAAGGTATTTGGAATGGGGTCCAACCCAAAGCTCCTAATGGTGTGGACTGCCCAAGCAAGCACTATTTCTCCTTAACTACTGCAGGCCTCACAATAGCTATATCAGAAGTTGTGTCATTCTTAGCAGTGGACTGTCTTCCATCCACTAAGATGGGATACAAATTTTGGTGATAGTTTGGCACCTCTGTTGTTTTCAGACAACTTACCACTGGCATTCTCTCATTCCCACTTGGTGGCTCCCTCACCTTTTGTTTCTCCCCTTGCTTCAGTAGACATTTGTATGCTACATGGCCCCTCTGATTACATTTGAAACATCTAATCCCTGATACTGACCATGTGTTTGAACTAGTGGCTTCCCCTGTTCCTGCTGAACTCTGTTGGAATGGTTTAGGTTGCCCTCCATGGGTTCTGTTATATCCATGTGCAGCACTGGGTATCCCTTTCTTATGTAGTGGTGCCCTGCTTGCCAAGAAGAGATCCCCTTTTCTCCCCATCTCATTTGCAGAGTTACACTCTCGATCTTCCAACCAGATCCTCATGTCCTCTGGCAAAGTGCTGAGAGCTTGCTCCCTCACCAATAGGTCCACCAGTCTTCAAAAGTGGTGACCTGATACCCACTGTCACACCTGTGAAAGTAAGTACTTAAATCAGCAATGTAATACCATACACTTTCATCTGATTTGTGTCTATGTTCATGAAATTGCCTTCCATACATTTCAGGGGTTAATTTGAAACAATTGAGTAAACATTCTTTTACACTACTGTAGTTCAAAAAATCAATATCAGACAGTTTAGCAATTACATTAAAAGCTTTACCATGGAGTATGGGGATCAGAAACCATACCCAGAGCCCTTGGTCAACATTATACTGTTTAAATACCTTCTCAAATATATAAATAAAGCTATCAAAGTTATCTCACTTCCTGTACTGAGGAAAATGTTCACTGACCTTTATGACTTCTGGGGTTTGGTCATTCCCTTCCCCATTACCTGAATGACTCTGTTGAAGGGTTAGAAGCTCCTTTTCATGCTGTCTGTGCTTCTCATTTTCTTCCATCTCCAAATGCTGCAGTCTCTCCTAGGTCTTAAACATTGGAGTTCATATCGAAGCTGCTTCTACCTTTCTTCAGCCTCCAGTTCAAGTCTTTTTAACTCCAGATGGATTTTTAAGTCCTCTGAGGAAAAGGTGAACTGTCGTGTCTCAGAAGGCTGCATACCCCCACCACCAAACTGGACATCTTCTGAGCTGCTGGTCTGCTCTGCTGCTGTGACTAAGGCTGAGATCATTGCTTCCTTAGTCAGGTTGGGATGCACCAGTCCTTTGGCTTTGCACACCATGGCTAACTGGTTCCTTGTCAGCTTGCTATAATCCTCAGCAGACATCTTTGCCTGTTGTCCCGGACTAAACCTTCTAAAAATGAATAAAAGTGCTATGACAGTGAAACTCTGTATGTTTACCTTGTGGCTGTTGAGACTGCACACCTCAGTGACAACTACCCACAGGCTACTAAAACTCAATTAAAATCCCACACTGCTGCCACCAATATGTGAAGAGCCCCCTTTACCATGGGGAAGAAACTAAGGAACCTCAATCCTCACAACTGTTTCCAGTAAGGAAGTATCACTAAAAGCATTAATAGAAATACACAATTATCCCTAAAAGTACACCAAGAGCAGGCAACAAACCTGGGACTGGACTATATGCTTCACTCCAGGTCCCCAAATGACTCTCCACACTAACCACTGCAGAGCACTGTGTCCCAGTTCTAGGTATCTGACACACTCACTCTTAAATGTCTGATGTTTACACATACACAAACTATTGGGAAAGACTGACACAGATTTACCTGATGTGTTTCTTTGCTCAAATTACAAGGTAACAGCTGCCATCAGTCAGATACCACAATACCCTTTGATAGGTGTGTTCAGTTATATTGGCTAAAATAGATATTGATACAAATGGTAGCATGTAACCTAAGCAGAAAAGCTTTTTGGAATTACCCTGGTGTTATCACAATAAGCATAACACTCTCAAGTTATTAAAAGTATTCACTAAATAACCAGCCACAACGAGAGGTAGTAAAATATTAAATAATAAATAAAAGGATTTAAAACATAAAAACTGAATAACTGATTCCAATAAACAGCAGAGTTTCACACACAGGAAATATGAAAATAATACTATAGGACAGATCTCATATTGATTTTAGAAAACCTCTAACTAACTAGCTGTAGTTTCCTGACTATCTGAAGATTAACTGTCCCTATCTAATCTAAATAACTCAGCAAGGCAAGAGTATACTCTTACTTATGCAAGTCAAGAGGAGGAATTATGTCAGCATTCTGAGCTGTTGTCTGTCCTCAGCAACTGGAACAACTACTCTGGAAATGACTGGACTACTACCTCTGAACAGGTCTGGAAAACAAAACTGAACAGAACATGTTTTTATAGCAGATTTTTTTTAAAGTAACAGGAAGCTGCTATGAGAATTCTACTCTCTCATATCAGACTTTGAAAAGTAAACAAACAGCTGCAGCGAAGATTCTATTCTCCCAGCTCTGGCACACAATGACATCACATCTATGTCATCTGACTCTGGAATAACATACATTCAGAATTCTCTTAAAAAAAAAGCATGTACATTTGTTCCGCCAGAAGATCGCTGTTTGACATTCAAACATCTTGCATAAATCAGAGTGATAATCAAAAGACATAAAATTATTTACAAAATTATAGCTAGTCATGCTGGCATATGTAACACAGGGTAATTTACAATTATTTACAAAACTTCAGCCAATAATGCTAGCACAGATAATATCTAATATCCTCACACTGAGATTGTGGTTTCACTACTATACTATCACATGTGCTAATTTTCAGTTAAATGTCTTTCGCCTGCAAGGCCTTATTGATAACTAGTCTTTGAGGAAATTAAAAAAACTCTTACTGATGCATTTAACCTTATTAATAATTCTGTAACCTATATATGAACTTAAAAAGTGAAACATTGTGGGTTCAGTCTTTCATGATGCCATGGTACAGTATTTTCATTTTCAAAAAAAAGTTCAGTGGGCAGTCCTTATCAACAAAAATAAAATGTAAAAATAACCCACTTTTGCATCAAAAACTGCATAATTTAGGTTTGCATATGGTAAGGAGGTTATATCCAACTTTAAGAGTTTGTTACTTACACTTGCTTCAAAACATAACTTACACCCTTTAAGTTCTGGTTAGATTTTACAACATCACATCTTATGTTTTAATAAAACATGACATGTTAGATTATAGAACATCATATGACCCCATGTTTTACTAAAATATGATATGTTTGCAAGGAGACAAAACATTCTAACTTTCAAAGCTATTCCTTTGTGTACACACACACACACACACACACACACACACACACACACACACACACACACACACACACACACACACACACACACACACAAACACACACACACACACACACACATTTAAAGATGCAAGCAGCCTCATGTAAGCTTATGGAGCTTATAAAATCATCAATATTTCAGAATCTTGTATGAATTGTTGACTTTTATAATGGTGACTCAGTTTACATCTACTCGGTATCTCCTCATATACGTTGCCTACCTCTTTACTCCTAATTCTTTTTTTTCTTGTTTTTAACTTATTTTCAAGTCAGATGTTAATTGAATTACTTTTGTTTGCAGTTCACTTCATTTCCTGCAGTCTTCTGGAAAACATGCACTTTCAGGTTGAAAATGAATGAACCCCACTTCTATCAATTATGTGACCCTTTCTTAAAAAGTGAATTAAGCACTTTTTCTGGTTGCCAGTTTAAGGTCTTTCATATGTCTTTTCACTACAAATCTGCATTGACAAGCTGGATGATGAAAAACCTTGTAACAGCAAATATCTGCTGATGCACATGGTAGAGGTGCCACTTGAATGGGCATGTCTTTGTTACACTAGAACAATAACTCTTGAAGATATGGTGGCCATTACAGAGGAGTGATGTTTACTTGATTTGAGCACTTAGACTGAATGAAAAGCTGTCAAAATCAGAACCTTTCCTTCAAACATTCTGTACTCCATGTGCAGAGCATGGAAATTGGAATCAGCCAGTGGTTCAGTATAAAGCAATGCGTCCCATACATTATGCATTTAGACTTTCTGAAGCTCCAAATGTCTGAGACTAAGCCTGACCAATGTGCAGCAGCAGCTCAGTACAAGAAACTAGCCAATGCATTACAATTAATCCAGTGCGTTACATCAGACTCCTAAATGTTTTAGGGAGTTGCCCTTTGAGAAGCTACCACACTTAGCTACTTATCTTTTTGGAAGACAGCATATGAACACTGATTGCACCTCAGTGTTTTCAAATTACTGAATGTGTTTTTTTATAGCATGAAAATCAATGTGTGGCTATATCTTTTAAAGCTGCTTTAAACCCAGTCAGCTTGCACAACGTTATAAACATAGTTACAGAAAGTTCCTTAGAATGCTGGTATGTATCAGCATGCAGTGGGTTCAAGGACAAGAGGCAGACATAATTTCAAAAAGCCCACTACTAAGAATTACATTACCTAACAGAGTTAAGAAAAGTCTGTCATAGATCTGGTTTCCAGCTCCACTGGCAGGGATTCCTGTTTAGCTCTTGGTCCATTACTGTCTCCTGGGAGGGGCAGATGGCTCCCGAATCCATAGGTATCACTACACTGGGGCATGCTGATGCAAGTGTCCATGCTGCAAAATACTGTGCCCTGGTAACTGTGTCACTAAAAACTAAAGATTTTTTTCCCATCGTAACAGGACATGTGGGCAGTCACCTCATGTCCTATTCTGTGCAGTCTAACTCTATGCACCTACAATCCTTTGCTAAGGGCAACTGATCTCAGTTATTTCTAAGTTGGAAATCTCAAGTCATGAATTAATATAACAAAGACTACCAGAAACTGTGCAGTCCAAGCACCGCAATTGTAATAGGTTGACAATAGCAACTAATTGCATTTCTTTCCCGGCAGTCTCTAGTCAATTGATCATATGACTAGCGATTATTAGGAAAATGGATTTGTAGAGCTGTAGATCTTTAGTGATGATTTTCACTTTGCAGGTATGTGTTTTTATTTATTTTTTTCATAATTTATACAATATTACAGCTAAAACTGCAATGGTAAGAGTAGATACTGCTTACAGTGGAATATACATGTATCTTTTTTAATTTAAATTTACTTTTACTGTAATCAATGTTGGAGCTTGGCATACCTTTGAATTTCTTTGCTATATATAGCCAAAAATAATGAAGGGACAAAACTGATGACAGCTTTTACATATTACTGTAATTAACTCAAAAATAAATGGAGCAACAGGTTTTGCATTGACATGAATTCTCTAATCAATAAGAAACATGAAACTCAAATGTCTGGCATTATTGACTTGCCTGTAGTCCTCAATGACTTACCAGAAAAATGGGGACTGGGAAAAATAACAACATTGGGAGCATTTGAGAAGTATGGTTCATTGTACTAGCATCTTTAGTTCTCTGCAACAGCATGCCTTTATGTGACTAATTTTTACAACTTTTGGTGATCACAGTTGATCACCAGAACTGGCTATTTGTTTGGGAAGTAGAGAAAGCATAGCTGTTAACTGTACTTCATTATGAGGACTATCAATTATTTAGAATATTTACAATTCCAAGTTCTGGACTCAAGACAATGAATACTTTCATTGTTGTGCTTTTTTAACAAGTAGGTATGGTAAATAACTCTAAATCATATTATTAAATTAGATTGGGTCAATGAGATTTTCTTGGATCAATGTATATGAAATCCCACCGGGGTAGTAATATCATGGATATAGTTCTCACAGACTCAGTTTTGGCATTTATTTTTTAATTTATCTTTCATTGAGCAAGTTAGTTAGGCTAGTGGTTTCTTTTCATGGGAGAACTAAAGTGGAATTCATATTACTGGGAGAAATTTGGCTAGGACATCACTTCCCCTACCATTACAACACTTGTGGTATGTATGGCTGATGAGTGTGAGCATTCAATCCATTCTGGCACAGTAGCAGCTGGGGGAACAGCTCACAAAATATAGTGATGAAGGAGTAAGGAGTAGAAGTGAAGGCCAACTCATTAATATTGAAGTAGAGGTGGAGACAGGTGATCCAGAGAAGTGAGAGGGAGCTCAAAACAAGGACATGGAAGATATATTTCAAAGTTGTTTGAAGAATTGAAGAGTGACAGAAGGAAGATAGTATTATTACAACCCTCCAGTCAGGAGGGCTGCAGGATGATATATTAGAACTTGTAGACCAGGGTGAGCTGGAGACAGAAGGATATATCATAGGGAGATATCATAGAAACATGGAAAAGGGACAGCAACTGATGAAAAGGTCATTCACAGAAGTGGTCAGTGAACAGAAAGAAGAAAGAAGGGATAAAAAATAGAATAAATGGAAAAAAGACGTATGTAGTAAGAATTCAGAGTAAATAAGAATCAGAAATAGACAGGTATGAAATATGGGACAAGACTGTTGTGTCTTTCGGAATTAAGGCACAAGAGGTAAGAGCTTTTATTTTGATTAAAAAGAGACTTATTGTGACATTTTCTTTGAGACTGCCAAAATATTAACAGTATCTTTGAGAGAATATGAAAAGAAAAAAAATTGTACCTGTGGAATAAATATATTTTGAGACTTTTTTTCCATGAAATGCAAAAAAAGTTAATATACAATTTTAGACAGAAACTGAAAGAAAAACTATTAAAATACTTATTAAAACTTTTGTAAAGAAGTGAAGAACATTTCTAAAGCAATTGATAATCAAGGACTTTGGATAGGGGCTTGAAATTGTAATGTTATTTTGAGAATGGAAATGGAAAAATTGTAATTATTCCTAACACGATTAATGTTGATGCTCACAGAGTTGCTGTTAAGTACTGGGGCAACCAAAATCATGTTTTTTTCTGTGGGGAAAAAAGGGCATTCTGTAAGCAACTGTAATAAAAAGAAATGTTATCTATGTGGGGAGACTGGTCATGATGCTAGAAAATGTAAAAATATGTTGTAAATGCAAACAAACAGGACATTTGTGGATGGATTGTGAGAAGGAAAAAAGTTTAGAATATGATGTAGGAGGACAGAATAGAGAAGAGTTACATAATAAAGAGCAATTGCAACAGGATGAACAACAAAAAGATAAAAGGTAGAGTAATGATACAAATCAAGAAGAAAATGTGATTAATATTCAAAAAGGGGAAGGGGAGAGGGAAAGTGTAACAGAGGTTAGTGATGAAAAAGATACAGATTCATCAAAGGGTTAAAGACAGGAAAAGAAAATGTCATGATTTATGAATGAAAGCAAAAAAGAGAGGAGATGGATAAATAATTTATTGCAAATTAAAGAGAAGGGAAGCATATAATCTGCCAGTGTTAATAGTATAAAATGTAGTAATAAGGATGAGTGTGATATAATAATGTAATATGTGTGAGGTAGATTTAATAGTATTGGAGGATATTAGGGGGTTAAATAAAAAAAAAATAACAGAGATTTTTATGGTTAGGAGTTATAATATGGAATTTGGGTAAAGAAACATG
Source organism: Protopterus annectens (assembly GCF_019279795.1). NCBI lineage: Eukaryota > Metazoa > Chordata > Ceratodontiformes > Protopteridae > Protopterus > Protopterus annectens. Next base: position 1,565,502,945 of record NC_056744.1, read on the forward strand.
TTCAGGGAATGCTATATAATATAGGAGAGGAATACAAATCTGGATTATATCTTAGTTAAATTAGCAAGATTAACAGAAGTGGACTTTAGGAGGGAAGCAAAAGTTTATAGACTAATAGCAATATATGCCTATATGATATGTTAAGAGATCGAGAGAAATTATTTCAAAGAATATTGAACTATTTTATAGTAAATATGGATATAATAGTAACAGGATATTTAATTGTGATTTGAGATGTAAAAAGTAAAAAGATCAGATAAGAATGGATGGAAGAAATAAAATGTGAATTTCGAGTTATGGAATTTGAGTAAAAGTACACATTTGATAAGAAAATTGAAAAGAGAAACAGATTATTTTTGATGTCTAAAACTATAAGAATAGTGATATAAGATGCAGTAGAAACAGTTTTTGGGTTATTTCGCTGTATCGATAGAAATAGATGAGAATAAAGAAAAGAATAAAGAGAAGTAATGAAAAGGAGTAGAATGCAAAAGGTCCAGAAGTTATAGCTTTATTATGAACAGATCATTTGACTATGAGAGGTTTATACAAAAATTGGACAGAATGGTGGATAATATTTAAAAAGAAATATAAAAGAATTATCTAAATTGGGAGAACAGAAAAAGACAAATCCTGGGATTCACGAAGGTTCCGTGCAAGAATAAGTTATTCTTGCACGGAACTGACCATGTCCATATAGAGCAGCAGGTCATCTTGCATATTCATCAAGGTGCGCTGCTCTACTCCTAAACGGACACAGTCTGTGTGTATGAGCTCAGGAGGTGTGTCTGAGAGCAGTGCTCTCACAATACACACGCCCCCTGCAATTGAGAATTGCTGAATGGCATTGTAAAAAGAATGAAAGTCTCCATGGACATTTCAGTGTCTGTGGAGAAAACAACAGACAGCCTACCTCAGAAAAACACACATATATGGCAGAATGCACACATTCTGCCATATATGTGTGCACCATACACCAGAAAAGAAGTGCAGTCTAGTAAAACAGCAGTGTGATACACAGCATACCTCTTGCAAAATACATGCTAATACAAAGCCTGTCATTCTATCAATGTTCTAAGTTTCTAACAGTAATACTTAAATTATATTTCTTAATTTTTTTTTTCTGTGTGTAATAAAGTTTAAGCGTAGCTGCACGAGTTTATCCATCACGCAGCTATGCATAGCAGAGTTTAAACATATAAAGAAGTTAAATAGAAATATACACCATCCAGTAGTAAAACTGGAATAGCATAGTGGTTAGAGCATTCACCTAGCATACAGCCAGTCATGGTTCAACCCCCACAGCAATCCATGCATTTTCATACGTGAAACACAACTAAAATGCATTTTTCATAAATAGTGAATATTATTATGTATATGTTAACCAGGGTAGTGTAGCAGCCCCAAATGTGAGGAATCAGTGAAATTTTAAATTTAAGCAAGATTTAGCATAGCTAAGCAGATTTGCACACTGGTAAGCCGGGCTTAGCATCTACCCCTTTAAGCAATGGTTATCTTTGCTAAGCAGATTTGCCTGGTGCTTAGCTTAGCTCAGCAGTTTCAAAACTGTCCAATCATGGTAAAGGGCAAGAAATTTGCCCTATTTAAACCTTGCAGGTGGGAATACAGCTCATAACCTGTTGTAGCTCCCCACTGTTGGCACTATGGCTGGTGTAGGTGAAGGTGTGCGCTTTTGGGCACAGTGCTGGGGCATTCAGGAGTTCAGGGTCATGGTCGGACTCCTCGTTAAAGACCATGAAGGGAAACTGCTGAAGGACCAGTACCAGGGTTCCCAATACAAAGCAGAAGCCTGGGACCATCTTGCCTGAGATCTCACCACTGGCATCCTTTGGACTGGTGAGCAGGTACAGCACCACTTTGCTGATTTGAAGCTGAGGAAGAGGCAGCTTTTGGACCAGTGGGTCCAAAATGCCAGGGTGTGGAATTCTTCAGTTGTGTGTAAGTATTAGTCAAAATAAGTGTTCTCCTATGTCCAGCCTGTGCATGTGATGGATAGGTATGCATAAATGTCTTTTTCTTATCTCCTGTACAGCTGCAGATGAGAGGACTGTGAACTTGGAAGCCGACGTCAGCAGGCTGCTAAGACTGCGTCATGAAGCTGGTGAGTAACAATCTAGCTGGCATTATGTAGTGCAAATAAATAAAAAGTAGTAGAATGTCACCCTGCAGTATTTAAAAATGGGTAAGATTTTTAATGACTGAAGAAGCCAGTAGGAGAGTAATAGTGACATACAGGTTATATATCAATAAAAGTGTAAGTACTTGTCAATAAAAGTGAAAACCCAGACTGGTTGTGTTTACTCTGGTATCGTATGACTTGAAATGTTTCATGCACCAAAATGTGATATCAGAATAGTAATGTTGTGTTAACCACTGTTTTCCACACTGTGCTATGTCAAAAGGTATGTATAGGAATGTATATATAAGAATGTTGTAATCACAAGGCCAGATTGTACAACCAAGAGAGAATTAGAAAGAAAACATTCAAGAAAAAGACAGCAGTTTCTCAATGGCTGGTTCTGATAAAATGCAAACTTGTTATATTTTTAGCAGAAACAGCCACAGTTCAAATCCCGGGAGTGGTAGTAAGCTGTATGCATAATTTCAACTAGGATTTTGTGAATTTGTGTAGAAACAGTCAGGTAGTATCAAATTAAATTCCCTCCACAGGTCTTCTAGGTAAGAGAAGGTAGAAAGTAGCTATAAGAAGACTGTAGTTATACTCTGTCCAACACCCACAGTCTGACCCCAAGGCTGCAAATGACAGCAAGATAAGTACATACACCAAGTGGTCTCCCCCAAGAAATGTTCAAAAGTGTCATGCTGTCACAGCTACCAGTCCCTGCTACCAACAACCAGGGTGACAGATAGAAATCAAGGCAGAGTATAGCAGTAGCACACACACACACACACACACACACACACACACACACACACACACACACACACACACACACACACACTAAGCATGCACATATGTAACCCTGACTATGTGAATATGGGTAGAAACAGTCAAGTAGTATTAACAAACATTCCCTCCACGGGTCTTCCACATAAGAGAAGGTATAAAGTAGCTATAAGAAGTTGTAATTATACACTGTGTACAAACATGCCACTGCCCAACCCAAGGCCATAGGTTGTTGTAATAATACCTGTAGAGTAATGATTAGAGCAATGATTATTAAAGCTGTGACCACTGCAAGAATCTGCATTTGTTAATTGACATCTCTCTCTGTCCCCCACCTTATTTTCACCAATAATTTAAACACATAAATGAATGGGCATGTTTTCCACCAAGCCTACTGCTGGGACATGTGTCCTGTTGTTTTATAAATGTTGAACTGTATTCCAATTAATGTTCCCTGTTGAAATACTGTCATTGGTGGCCTGTTGCTATTAATGTAACCTGCATGGTGTAATGCCCCATTGTGGTTCCATATATGCATGTGTTATGTTTACTATGCAAATGTTCCAAATCTGTTGTGTTAGGTTAATAGGAATACTCATGCATGCTGTTGTAACTAATCCTGGAATGTTGCTTACGTAAAGGTTAACGGCCCGTCGGATTAGCACACTGGTACCACAAAAGTCAAGTAAACCAAAAAGTTGAATGGTTTCTTGTTTGCGAAGTGGGTAGCAAACCAATCACAAATTCTTCATCAAGCAAAGTCCAAATTCCCCAAATAAATGGTAAAACGTTGATGTATAATCCATACAAAAACAAGTCTTTATTAGAATTCCAACGAACAGGATGGTAATACAGATGAGCGCTTTCACTAATGACTAGCTTCTTCAGATCTTTATAAAAGTGGTACAGTTCCATCCCTTATATAGTAGTGCAATTAGTTTTCAATTGAAACAACTATATGTAATTAAACAATTAAATAAAATCAGTAACAAATGCATAATTTTAAAAGAGCCAGTGTATATTCAGATACGTCTTGCGAAGTTGTTGTAAACAGAAATCGCTATCAAACACCTTAAATGCAACTCATTTCTTTGTGTTATGCAACGTATAAAATCTATATAAATTATACTAAAATATTTGACTAATAAAACATCACGTGTTAATAATATATGTATAAAAACGCCCCCAGGACCATGTTGATTTTTTGCACTGGGGGCGTTTTTATACATATATTATTGACCTTCATGTATAACCAAAATACACCATTATACTTAACATAACAACAAATTCCATTTGGGATTATATTTCAGATAATTTTCTAATATGCACGTGATGTTTTATTAGTCAAATATTTTAGTATAATTTATATAGATTTTATACGTTGCATAACACAAAGAAATGAGTTGCATTTAAGGTGTTTGATAGCGATTTATATATATATATATATATATATATATATATATATGGTTCTACCTGACATAGTCGAAACCACACAACACCGACAACGACATCACCGACACCACATAATCGACAGTCCATTAACACGAAACCTCACATACCCGACAACGAAATAACCGGCCGGTACACAAACCACGAAACCCCATACACTGCACACACCACAATAACAACAATTAAAAACAAAACACATCCCCATTCCACAAACCACACACACAACACAAGCACACCAAAATCCTTACAAACCCACACTAAACCTTGCCTAACCCTAAGGTCCGTCACTATCGCGTGCCTAACCCGCTCCTAACCCTAACTCACTCAACCCACCCTATCCCTAACCTAACTCACTTAACCCACCCCTATGGCTCCCTAACCTAACTCACTTAACCCCACTCCTATCGCTCCCTAACCCTAACTCACTTAACCCTATCCCCCACAGACCGTCAATATCCACACTTACCTGACTCGCACCCTAACGTCCGTCACTACCGCATACTCACACAGCCTTTTCCCATGTCGGCATCCTCGGCGTCGGTGTTGTCATCCGTCGTGTCGGTCTTCTGCATTGTCGATGTTCTGGAGCTCGGATTCGTTGTCGGTCTTCTGCTGTGACGGTCAGGTAGAACCATATATATATATATATATATATATATATATATATATATATATATATATAAATTATATATATATATATCTCCACCAAAAGTAAGCAGCAAAGCAGGTAAAGGAAGAAAAACGCCAACACACAATTAGGACTGTGTTACTCCAAATAAACACAAGGATGGTATACAAGCAGTATCAAAGGTTTATTTAACGTACATCCACTCTGGTAACGTTTTCGTTGAAAAAGCAACTTCATCAGAATAAAACCAACCCCTCATAACATTCAATTTATATACACCTGTTTGAATGATACAATCAAAATTTAAAGGGATACATACTATATAAATAAACAGTTCAGATCTTACAGGTATGAAAGTATGAATGATGTTAAAAGCCTGTGCACCACTGTGAATGCATTTAATAAAAAATACATAACTGTTAAAAACACAATACATTTGACCTGCTATAGATCATAAAATCAGCCTGTACTAAGATTGTAAAGATCTATAACTTTACAACTGGTCAGCCTTTAATTTAAGATATGGGGCTATAGAAATAGAATCATTAAGCCCTGGGTGTTTACTGGATTCCAATAAAATCTGCCAACATGTCTCTTTGTGAGATAAAAGTGCAGGCCAATTACCCCCCCTAATGCACTGTGAAACAGATTCCAACACAAAGAACTTAAAAGAAGCTCCTTCACAGGTCAAGGTATTAAATGCTTATTAACTTTGTGAACTTTAAGGTTCATATATCTACTCTTCGTTGAAATAAAATGCTACAAGCGCGACATGAATCATCCTGATAATTAACACATGACATAATTGAATATAATCACCAGTTAAAATAATATAGTGTGACACTCACCTAGCATAAGCGTATGTTCAACCCGACATCCATGCATTTATTAGAACCATTAAAATCATTTTTCTAAATAGATATTTGATATTCTCAGGTAGTGTACACCAAACTGTGAGGATCATAAATTTTAAATTTAACAAGATTAGTTACAAGCGTTAATGGTAACCTGGCTTAGTCCCCTTTAGCAATGTTATCTTTCACAGTTTCCTTGCTTAGCTTAGCTCAGCAGTTTCAAAACTGTCCAATCATGGTAAGGGCAAGAAATTTGCCCTATTTAAATATGCAGGTGGGAATACAGTTCATAACCTGTTAGCTCCACTGTTGGCACTATGGCTGGTGTAGGTGAAGGTCGTAAGCTTTTGGGCACAGTGCTGGGAGCATTCAGAATTTCAGGGTCATGGTGGGACTCCTGGGTTAAAGACCATGAAGGAAACTGCTGAAGGACCAGTACCAGGAGTTCCCAATACGAAAGCAGAAGCCTGGGACCATCTTACCTGAGATCACCACCACTGGCATCCTTTGGACTGGTGAGGCTTGAGTACAGCACCACTTTGCTGATTTGAAGCTGAGGAAGAGGCAGCTTTTGGAGTAGTGGGTCCAAAATGCCTGCCGAATGGAATTCTTCAGTTGTGTGTAAGTATTAGTCAAAATAGATGTTCTCCCCTATGCTCCAGCCTGTGCATGTGCTTGATGGATAGGTATGCATAAATGTCTTTTTTCTTGTCTCCTGTACAGCTGCAGATGAGAGGACTGTGAACTTGGAAGCTTGACGTCAGCAGGCTGCTAAGACTGCGATCATGAAGCTGGTGAGTAACAATCTAGCTGTGCCTTATGTAGTGCAAATAAATAAAAAAGTAGTAGAATGTCACCCTGCAGTATTTAAAAATGGGTAAGATTTTTAATGACTGAAAAATAGCCAATGGGAGAATAATAGTGATTTATGGGTTATACTCATCAATAAAAGTGTAAGTACTTGTCAATAAAAGTGATGAAAACCCAGACTGGTTGTGTTTACTCTGGTATCGTGTTATGACCCAGAAATGTTTCATGCACCAAAATGTGACTATCAGAATAATAATGTTGTGTTAACCACTGTTTTCCACACACTGTGCTATATCAAAAGGTATGTATAGGAATGTATATATAAGATATGTTGTAATCACAAGGAGCAGATTGTACAACCAAGAGAGAATTAGAAAAGCATTCAAGAGAAAAAGACAGCAGTTTCTCAATGGCTGGTTCTGATAAAAATACCAAGCTTATTTATATTTTTGTAGAAACAGCCACAGTTCAAATCCGGGGTGGTAGTAAGCTGTATGCATAATTTCAACTAGGATTTTGTGAATTTGTGTAGAAACAGTCAGGTAGTATCAAATTAAATTCCCACTCACAGGTCTTCTAGGTAAGAAGAAGGTAGAATGTAGCTATATAAAGAAGACTGTGGTTATACTCTGTCCAACACCCACAGTCTGACCCCAAGGCTGCAAATGACAGCAAGATAAGTACATACACCAGTGATCTCCCCAAGAAATGTTTAAAAGTGTCATGCTGTCAATGCAGCTACCAGTCCTACTACCAACAACAACCAAGGTGACAGATAAGAAATCAAGGCAGAGTATAGCAGTAGCACACACACACACACACACACACACACACACACACACACACACACACACACACACACACACACTAAGCATGCACATATGTACGCCCTGACTATGTGAATATGGGTAGAAACAGTCAAGTAGTGATAACAAACATTCCCTCCACGGGTCTTCCACATAGAGAAGGTATAAAGTAGCTATAAGAGTTGTAATTATACACTGTGTACAAACATGCCACTACTGCCCAACCCAAGGCCATATGGTTATTTGTAATAATACCTGTAGGTAATGATTAAACAATGATTATTAAAGCTGTGACCACTGCAAGAATCTGCATTTGTTAATTGACATCTCTCTCTGTCCCCCACCTTATTTTTCACCAATAATTTAAACACATAAATGAATGGGCATATTGTTTTTCCACCAAGCCTACTGCTGGGACATGTGTCCTGTTGTTTTATAAATGTTGGGCTGTATTCCAAGTCATGTTCCCTGTTGAAATACTGTCATTGGTGGCCTGTTGCTAATAATGCCAACCTGCATGGTGTAATGCCCCATTGTGGTTCCATATATGCATGTGTTATGTTTACTATGCAAATGTTCCAAATCTGTTGTGTTGGGTTAATAGGAATACTCATGCATGCTGTTGTAACTAATCCTGGAATGTGTTTACCATTACTAACCAACATATGTACTAAAACTGCAACACCATAGCATGTCTGGGAAGGCCGATCCCAATGGATCTGCCTGTCCCACCTCATCTGGCCGTGGCACCAGGCCCCAGCATGTCTAAGATCCACATCGGGACCTCCTTGTCCACTGGTCCTGCACCACCTTTGGGTGGAACTGCCTCAGGGGATGGGGCTCATCCCCCTGGCTGCAGGCATGGACAGGATCCTGTCACTCTAAGCCAGGTCCGGGATCTGGGACATAGCGAGCTCCCATGAAGGTGGAAGATCTGCTTTACATCAACCCGAGGGAGCTGCATGGAGAATTTAGAGGGTCAGCCTGCCCCTCCTGCTGAGCCCCAGCACAGCCACCTTCGGGGTTGTGAAGGTGTAGTGGTGCCCATGTGTGGGGAACTGAGTCCCATTGTATCCATTTTGGGGCTCTTGGGCTTCTGATTACCAAACATCACTCCCCACCCAAGGTGTTTAGCCCCCACATGTGTCATACACTGCCCCTGTATGCTGTCATGTGTGTCTTGTCTGTCTTCCTACTTAACCTACCTTCCCAAAAATACCTACTATACTTCCCCAACATCCCACTCTCACCTTTAAGGTAAAAAGGGCAATCTGTTCCCCAAAAAAAAATGTTGCCCCATATATAGCTGTCCATTAAACACATGTGCCCACTGGACACATTTAATTTGGTCTAATTGGCTTCACAACACATTATTGTTGTCCTCACCCATCTCTCAGGGGTCTGAGTGTCCACATTTACCTCCAAATTCAGTATATATGCACAGCTGTTGCTGTAGAAGAAAGGGACAGCTATGGAACTTCCCTACACACATCCTGCACATCCCTAGCTATCTTTCATATTGTTTTTCCCTCATCGTGATACCTTTTTCGCCACTTTCCTATCACCCCTTTTTTTTCTTTTAAAAGTGGCACTGGAATTAATAAGTGAGAATAAAAGTATATATATATATATATATATATATATATATATATATATATATATATATACATACATATATACATACATTAATACATAATATATGTACAGATATACATATAAAATATACATATATATATATATATATATATATATATATTAAAGTAAATCTAGGCATATATATCTATATCTATATATATATATCAGTATGTCTGAAAAACAAATTTTTGTAGCCAATATATATATATATATATATATATAGTATATATATATATATATATATATATATATATATATATATATATATATATATATATATATATATATATATATATATATATATATGTATGGATTCACTTTATAATCTCAAAATACTGAAATATCGAATTTCAGTATTTTGGGACTTTAAAGCAGAAATACCAAAAAACTGAAAACCAAAACCGCGACCGTTAAAGCACACACACAAACACAACTATACCTACCTCCATACAGCAACACAAACATACGCTTACTATATGCAGGGGGGCAAGCCCCCCCTGCAACCCCCATGTGAGGGGCTGCATCCCCCACATACCCCCCTACTTATATATACTAACTCCGAGGTCACACTAAACACCAACACACACACAAAGCCCACCAACATACATTCCACACCCAGGAACCAAAAGGACAGCCAGACAACTCCAAAACACCAAAACGATCCACCACAACAACAGGAAGGTCAAACTAAATTTTATTCTGACGGAAATTCAAGTTAAGCGCTTTCTTTCCTTTGGGTCCTGGATATGGCTCCTTATTCAATATAATCTCCAGAACTGCAACTTTTGGCAGATGAATTGATGGATTTGCCCTTGCAGGAGTGGTCTGAAGTAAGTAATGAAATAACTTGCAATGCAAATGACTTGGGACAGTTTATTATTGAACAGGGACCCTCGAAAATGGCATACCAAAGTGAACTTGATTCAATTAATTTTTGTCGTCCTGTTGAAGAATTTGAAAATTTATTTAGTTTATTGACTCTCCTCATGGAATATCTAATAATGAGTAGATTGACTTGGAAGTATTAATGTCTTTAGTGCATGAAGGGATTGGTTTACCACAAATTATACATCATGCTGCTGGTGATTTTAAAATATATAATTATTCCAGTAAGTGTTTGAATGTTAACTATGCGAATATATTGCCGAAGAGTTTAACCTTTGTCCCAAGTAGAAAGGGCAATGTAGTTGAAACTTTGGTTGATTTGAAATTATTTGCATAAGTTCAACTGTAGAGTATGGTTTGACATTGAAGTCAACTGTGTTGGTTGTGGTCCTGGAAAACTGAGAAAGCCCAGTACGTTCAATCCTCCCAATAATAATTTCATTGGGGTATTTGAAAAAATATATGTGAGATATCAGACAATTGTACAATATGTCAAATTTTGAATTTAATAGTAATTTGAGTAAAACAGAGCATTACTTATTGTTTGAAATAGCTAAGGACAAGAGTATTTGTGTTATGAAACCTGATAAGGGTAGTGGGATTGCTGTTATGGACAGGGGTAATTATTCCAATGGTATGAATGTGTTATTAGGGGAAGGAGTGTATGTGGAAAGTTCCTTGAGGGAGATCAATATTAAGAATAGAACAATTGATTTAATGTTGGAAGACATGTTGTATCAAGGACAAATTGACGAGGAAGAATACAGGTTTATTAGGAATGATTACCCCATGGTGTCCAACATTTTTGGTATACCCAAAATTCATAAAGGGCTAAAAAATCCCAAGTTTAGACCGATAGCTGATGGAAAGTGTTCCAAGACCTGTTTTATTAGTAAATTCTTGGACATTCAACTACAAAAAGGGATGGCTGCCTTCCCTTATATATGCAAAGATTCCTGGCACTTTTTGGAGAAATTAAATCAAATTGTAATCAGTAGTGAGATCATAATGGTTAGGGTAGCCACGGTGGTGCAGTGGTTAGCATTGCCATCTCACAGCAAGAGGTTCTCCGGTTCGATCCTCGGCTGTGGTGCCTTCTGTGCGGAGTCTGCATGTCCTCCCTGTGGTCGCGTGTGTTTCCTCCGGGTGCTCCAGTTTCCTCCCAAAGACATGCTGCAGGCGGATTAGACACTCTAAATTGGCCCTAGGTGTGAGTGTGTGTGCCTTCTATGGAAGGTTGGGTGCCGGGCTGGCAACTCGACACTGTAAAACTCCACTGCCAATCATGAATGGACAGGTGATCCAGTGTGGCGACTCCTAACTGGGAAAAGCCAAAAGAAGAAGTGAGATCATAATGGTTACAACTGATGTCTGTAATTTGTTTTCAGGAATACCCCATGAAATGGGTTTGACATGGTTAGAGGCACAGTTAGTAAAAACAGGATTATATGATCAGGATCAGATTAACAAATATGTAGTTTTGATGGAGTTGGCGCTCAAAAACAGTTATGTATTATTTGAAGGGCAATATTACAAGCAAGCCACAAGGTTAGTAATGGGGGAGACTTGTGCCCCCATATTTGCCAACTATGTGATGTCCTTCTGGGAACAAGAATATGTGTTCAGGAGCAAGTTCCAGCAGAAAATTGTGCACTATACCAGATTTTTGGATGATATTTTTTTTTGTTATGGAAAGGCTCAGAAGAGTTTTTAAGTTGATTTTTAGAGTATCTCAATGAAACTGTTGATTTTTTTAAAATTCACATTTAGTTACAGCAGGGACAATATTACCTATTTAGATGTCCATTTGGAGATTGACATGGAAAATAATAGGATGGAATCCAGGATTTTTCAAAAACCAACATTTTCAAATTCATATTTAGATTTTAATAGCTGGCACCCTTATTACCAGAAAAGGTCCATTATAAAAGGACAGCTGGTTAGGGCTGCCAGAATGGTAAATGAGGACAATAAATTTATGGATGAAGTGGCCTTTATAGTTCAGATGTTTAAGCAAAGAAGATACCCACTGGAGATGTTGAGTGAAGTAAGTGATGAAGTAATAAAAAAGCGATCAAATGGAGTTTACAAACCCATTTTAAGAGGGGGAAATGGAATAGTAACAGTTCCTGCTGTTCATGGTTCTCATAAAGAGTATAGAAAAGAGTTGGGACTTAGTTTTATCACCACATTTAATATTGATTCTAAAGCAGTAGTTGACATAATTAGGCATAATTGGGACATTTTACAATATGACCATAATGTAGCCCAAAAAGTTGGTAGGACACCCGTTATAGTTTATAGGAAAGATAGGTCTTTTAAAAACATCTTAGAAATGAGTGGATTTAATGATGAAATGCATAATGTTAGGCCCTGTGGCAAATTTAAATGTGGGATTGGGTCCTTTTGTAGAAATATTTTGGAGACTGAAGATCAATTTAATTTCAATGGCAGATTTATTTATGTAACTGGGCATTTTAATTGCAGTAGTAAGAATATTGTTTATTTGGCTAAGTGCCTAAACTGCCCCATATTTTATGTAGGTAAGACTTGCAGGCATTTTAAGGATAAGATTAGTGAAGATTTGTTGCATATAAGGAATAAAAAGATAACTAATGCTTTACCTAGGCACATTCAGGAATATGGGGATCATGTTTCTAAGTTCATGGTGTTACAACAATTGTTGAAGGACCCTCAGGGTAGGGTTCCGGATGTGCACCTGGATACATGCGAGTTTAAGTGGTAATTGAGGTTAAATGCCAAGCAGTATCCGGGTATTAATGAAAGCATTAATATATCCTGTTTGTTAAAATTAAAACATATTGTGGGGTGAGTTTATAGACACATGGATCCATTATTTATTATTTTATCATTGTATATATATTGTACGATTATGTAGATATAGATATTTTTTATATTTTTTTTTACATATTTCTTTATATTTATTGGTTTAGACTGTTTTGAATCCCTATGGCTTTAAATGGTGCAATAGTTTTTAAAGGGTTTTAATTGATTAATTAATGTATCCAAAAAATACGACCAGCAAGTAGAGAAGTAAACCAGCGAAATAAAACAAAACGTAAATCTCAAAAAAGTATATGCTGGTATTCAATGGCCAAGTAAGAACCACTTGTTATCTCAAAACATTCATAAAGGAAATCCACTACACTGAGAGGGTAAAGTGGAAAACGAACAAAACTTTATTTGCAAGTAAGCGCTTTCACCCGTAGGCTTCTTCAGACTTTCATTGCTAACTGCAACATAGCAGTTTAAATAATCTGTTGTGCAATGCTATTGGTTAATTAATACAGTGTAAAGAAGGCTTAAAGCGCTACATTAAAAATACATACTGATGATAGTGAGTACATAATTAAAACCATTCAATAAAACATTAATTAAAAAACAATTATTTAAAAAAATATTGTTTGGAAGGCATCAGTATAAAAATAAATATGAAAAATATATATGTATATTAATATATTAATATAAAAAGAGAAAATATATGAAGAGAACATATATATAAGTAAACATATTAATAAGCATATGTGCTTATAAAACAAATGGTTAAACAATGGAAAGAATAAATGAATAAATCCTATTCAAACCCTATGAGACAATACCCATATTAGCCCCAAATGTCCATACATATAAAATAATATAATAGTATTCTATGATTCTAAGCATTTACCAATATTGGAAAATCTACTAAAAAGAAAAACTACTAAAAAGAAAAGGCTTGTCAGGTGAAAAATGGATGAATGAAAATAGTACAGAATCTGCATCTCAAACCTAATACTAATGCTTAGGTACTCGAAGCCTTTTTCGTCTTAGAAATGGTTTTATCTGTACTTTATCATTTAGGCCTGGGAATTGATCGGCCCTGCATCTAATAATCCATCTCATTTCACTTTCTAACATATAGTTAATTATGTCACCCCCTCTTATATTGGTCTTAATCTTTTGAATGACATTAAACTTAAACTTATGTGTAACACCCAAATCCATGGTATGTTTCGATAGGGCATTGAACACTGAGCCTTTTCTGATGTGATATACATGTTCCCTTATACGTTCTTTGAGGGAACGATTCGTTTTTCCAATATAAAATGCAGGACATGCCATGCATCTAGCCATGTAAACAATATTTTTACTGTCACAGTTCGTATTAGTATAAAAATGGTATAATTGTTCTGTAACTGGATGAATAAAGTCTGTGGTCTCTTCAATATATATGCATTGATTGCATTTTCCACAGGGTCTCGTATTAATATTATGTACATTCAATCCTTCTATGGCTGAAACATTGTTTGGTCTGCACAATAATTTTCTTAGGTTGGGTTGATTCTTAAACACCAAATTGGGTTTAGGGCCTACAATCTTGCTAATTTCACTATCCAGACGAAGAATGTCCCAATGTTTATTCAATATGTACTTTAAATGAATGGCATCCTTTGTAAAGAACATAGGTGCTCTAATGTTCTCCAATCCAGTGGGTAAATCTACCATGGATGCCCCTAAAGGTTCCGAGAAGTAAGGTCTAGCTATGGTACTTCTTAAATCATTCACCACAGATGTGGTCTGTGCAAATATTTCTTCACTATAACCTCGTTGTACAAATTTGGTCTGTAAATCATTCAATTCCTTAGCATAACCTTCCTCAGTTGGATTCAGTCTGGATGCTCTCATAATTTGACCTTTCAAAACATTATCAAAAACATGTTTGGGATGCATACTGTCTCTATGCAATATGGTATTCCTATGACACAACTTCCTATGCACGGAGGTATTGAGCAATCCATTGCTAAGTCTCAATATGTTAACATCTAAAAATGAAATTTCTTCTAGCGAATAATTTAAAGTGAATTCTAAAAAGCAAGTTGAGGCATTAATACTATCAACAAACGTCCTAAGTGTGTTGACATCACTCAGCCAAATAAAGAAAAGGTCATCTACAAACCTGCGGTATAAGCCTACGTGGTCTTGAAAAACTTGAAGCTTAAAGAGAAAATTCTCCTCCCAATAGGCCATAACCAAGTTGGCATAGCTATTGGCACAGGAAGTGCCCATAGCTACGCCATCTTTTTGAAGGAACACCTCCTCACGAAACATAAAGACATTATTCAACAATACCATTTCCAAGAGTAGTGTGATTAAATCAACCTTCTCAGGGGTATATTCAGAGTGAATTCTAAGATATTCCTGTAACCATTGTATCCCCACATCATTGGTACCAGCGTACTATCATTTCTAAGGGTGTAATTGTGGAGTATCCGTGCCAACAGTGTGTATACTCCACAATTACACCCCTTACTAGATGTTTTTTCTAGAATGATAGAACAAGATATTTATAATTATTTTGATGAAAATCATGATGTCAGGTATAAAAATAATCTGACCTACAAACAAAGGCAGGTCTTATTAAACCTTAGAAATGATAGTACGCTGGTGATTAGACCTGCTGACAAAGGAGGACCCATAGTACTTATGGATATAGTAGATTATGATGTAAGTATGCACCAACTGTTGAATAACTCGGTTTTTTATATGAAAATAGATATGACAATTGTTATGGAAAAGGTTTTTCAGACTTATGATATGCTGGATGACATTTTATTGACTTCCATTATTACTAAAGAATTATATGATTATTTTAAGGTTGTTAATCCATTAATTCCTATTATACAAGGACTCCCCAAGGTCCATAAATCCATGGTTAAACCCCCTATGAGACCAATTGTGGCAGGTCAAGGGTGGGTGACTGAGCTCCTATCTATATTTACTGAGTTTCACTTAAGACCACTTGTTGATGCCAACAACAGCATCTTAAGAGATAGTAAACAATTTTTGCTAGATCTATATGCTTACGTCACACAATTAGATGATGAAAGACACTATATATTAGTAACACTGGATGTTGTTAGTTTATTTACAGTTATCCCCAATGATGTGGGGATACAATGGTTACAGGACTATCTTAGAATTCACTCTGAATATACCCCTGAGAAGGTTGATTTAATCACACTACTCTTGGAAATGGTATTGTTGAATAATGTCTTTATGTTTCGTGAGGAGGTGTTCCTTCAAAAAGATGGCGTAGCTATGGGCACTTCCTGTGCCAATAGCTACACCAACTTGGTTATGGCCTATTGGGAGGAGAATTTTCTCTTTAAGCTTCAAGTTTTTCAAGACCACGTAGGCTTATACCGCAGGTTTGTAGATGACCTTTTCCTTATTTGGCTGAGTGATGTCAACACACTTAGGACATTTGTTGATAGTATTAATGCCTCAACTTGCATTTTAGAATTCACTTTAAATTATTCGCTAGAAGAAATTTCATTTTTAGATGTTAACATATTGAGACTTAGCAATGGATTGCTCAATACCTCCGTGCATAGGAAGTTGTGTCATAGGAATACCATATTGCATAGAGACAGTATGCATCCCAAACATGTTTTTGATAATGTTTTGAAAGGTCAAATTATGAGAGCATCCAGATTGAATCCAACTGAGGAAGGTTATGCTAAGGAATTGAATGATTTACAGACCAAATTTGTACAACGAGGTTATAGTGAAGAAATATTTGCACAGACCACATCTGTGGTGAATGATTTAAGAAGTACCATAGCTAGACCTTACTTCTCGGAACCTTTAGGGGCATCCATGGTAGATTTACCCACTGGATTAGAGAACATTAGAGCACCTATGTTCTTTACAAAGGATGCCATTCATTTAAAGTACATATTGAATAAACATTGGGACATTCTTCATCTGGATAGTGAAATTAGCAAGATTGTAGGCTCTAAACCCAATTTGGTGTTTAAGAATCAACCCAACCTAAAAAAATTATTGTGCAGACCAAACAATGTTTCAGCCATAGAAGGATTGAATGTACATAATATTAATACGAGACCCTGTGGAAAATGCAATCAATGCATATATATTGAAGAGACCACAGACTTTATTCATCCAGTTACAGAACAATTATACCATTTTTATACTAATACGAACTGTGACAGTAAAAATATTGTTTACATGGCTAGATGCATGGCATGTCCTGCATTTTATATTGGAAAAACTAATCGTTCCCTGAAAGAACGTATAAGGGAACATGTATATCACATCAGAAAAGGCTCAGTGTTCAATGCCCTATCGAAACATACCATGGATTTGGGTGTTACACATAAGTTTAAGTTTAATGTCATTCAAAAGATTAAGACCAATATAAGAGGGGGTGACATAATTAACTATACGTTAGAAAGTGAAATGAGATGGATTATTAGATGCAGGGCCGATCAATTCCCAGGCCTAAATGATAAAGTACAGATAAAACCATTTCTAAGACGAAAAAGGCTTCGAGTACCTAAGCATTAGTATTAGGTTTGAGATGCAGATTCTGTACTATTTTCATTCATCCATTTTTCACCTGACAAGCCTTTTCTTTTTAGTAGTTTTTCTTTTTAGTAGATTTTCCAATATTGGTAAATGCTTAGAATCATAGAATACTATTATATTATTTTATATGTATGGACATTTGGGGCTAATATGGGTATTGTCTCATAGGGTTTGAATAGGATTTATTCATTTATTCTTTCCATTGTTTAACCATTTGTTTTATAAGCACATATGCTTATTAATATG
>NC_056744.1:1565523078-1565525578 GCF_019279795.1 Protopterus annectens
ACAATCACCCCTCACCACAAATGTGACTACAGACCCTGGGAAATACCGCCCCAACTGCCTGACAAGTCTGTTATGCAAAGCTATGGAATGCATTGCATCATCATGCACTTAATAAACTGAGATATAGGAATCTGCAAGCTCAGGATCCCACACAATTTACTTTTGTGAAGGGTAGGTCATACCTGCTCAATCAACCTGGTCAACTCCTTGGTGTCAGTCACCTGAGCTGTGGATGAAGGCAAGATGGCACATACAGCCTACCTTGATCTGGATAAAGCCTTTGGTAACATTCCCCACTCAGGAATCATGCTAAAACTCACTAAGCTAGACATCAATCCCTATATCACTAGGTGGGTTGCAAACTGGGTCACAGATGGGACTCACAGTGTGGAAATAGCTGACTTCAAGTCAGACTGCTGAGCAATCATAAGTGGAGTCCCACAGGGTTCTGTCCTGGGTCCTCTCATGTTTGGTATCAACGTCTCTGAAGTCCATGCCAACATGAAGGGGCTCCAGCTGACAATGTTTGCAGACAATTGCAAGTTGGGAGCTATTATTTACTACCCAAGTGATGTTGGCATCCTATTGAAAGGCCTCACTGAGAACAACGACTGGTGTCAGAGCCATGGCATTAAGCTCAATGTCAGAAAATGTGTTGTGATCCCCTTTGTGGAAAACCCTGTTCCCATGATTTACCACACTGATGGTAGTCCCCTGAACAAAGAAGGTGTTATAAGAGATCTGGGTACACAGGTTGATAGCAATGTCTCTTGACCACTACATTGCCACTGTGGTCACAAAGTCCTTCTATGTGGCACATCTCCATATTAACGCATTAGCATCCAGGAAGGAAGAGGTCATTGTCCCCCTGTACTCTTCATGACAGAGTGACACAGTTTGTTTCAGCATACATATTCTAATGGATGTGAAATAGGTAAATGAAATGTATGTCCTCATTTTCTGACAACACTCATATCATTACAGTGATTTACCAGAGAAATGAGAATTATCTGTAAAACAGACCAGAAATATGAGCAATAAACCTGGACATCCTGAAACAATCCTGCCTGTTGAGAGGTATGCTCAGAACCCCATTCTGCAATGAATCTAGACCAAAGCTGACAAAGTGGTGGGTGGAAGCCATGAAAATGAGGATGTACCTGAAGTACTGGCATAGATAAGTTAACACAGTTGCTGTAGTAACACCCTCCTGTGTGCTCTAACATATATTTACTGAAGTAGCACAAGTAATTGAATTAGGACATCTGCTATGGGTAATTACACATGTATTTGCAAATAGGCACTACAGGGATGTAATAGCAGTGACAAACAGACACCAGTGTGAAAGCACATACCCACAACCAACATCACCACAGTCACAGTCACATGCCAGTAAGTCAAGTGAACAGTAGAGTATACGGATTGTGTGAACAAATACATCATTGTTTGCCACTCACACACTAGCCCTGCATATACAATCCCATTTCTCAGTGTAGTCTGAACCCTGATCTTGGTACAGGACATGTCTCAGTCTGCCCCTACAAACACATACAGCCAATAGATTAGCAGAAACTGGAGCAGCATGCACAGTCAGATAAAGAAGGAGCCATAACACTTACATCCATCCTCCTCCATACACAGCCCAAATAACATGTACACATGACATGTGTGCACAATCATAACAGTCTGTTAGCAATGTTCAGACATACAAAGGTCTCTCACATGTACAGTTCACCTCAGAATGTACAGGCTCAGGAATCATATCTAGGGCTTCTTCCTTGACATGTTTGTGAGTATACTACATCACTGGGATGGTAGCAGGAATGAAGTCAAGACATAATGATAATACATACGCTGGCGCCTCATTGACATCTGGACAAAGCCTGACATCATTTGGAGAAAGAGACACAAACACAGGGGTAGATTGGACATATTGCTGTCATACACTGAGGCGGTTGCAGATGTTACTGGGTTTGTTGTAACATCCCTTATGAGGAATATGACTTTGGTAATACCAATAGATGTGAGTATTTACTGACTGCATTCCCCAGAGTCCACGACTGATTTACCAAGGACACCAACTGTCTGGGGAACAGACAAAACATAACAGGCAGACATGTGGACAGTCTGTGGACAGTGTACTAGTGGAGAGGTATGTCAGAGACATATCACTGTCAGTCGTGAAGTCACTCACTAAATGCATGTCCACACAAACCCTATCAATCTATCAATCCGCCATGTGTATAACAGCACTGATGACATATAATCTGTTCACAAATCTGGGGATATGCCCCCATGTTTTTGCCTATATCCACATGTCCTGTCCTGTAATTTATTGCCACCTACTGCATGTGAATCTGTAGTCCACCACCTCTGTAATATCCCTTTACACAGGCAAGGAAATGGGGTAGGGCCCACATTATGGAATGTCCCATATGTCAGAACTAGCAGCAGTGTCCAGGCCCACAGCACAATACAATATGGACACCTACATAGTGGT